>NC_049229.1:54146910-54446910 GCF_011100685.1 Canis lupus familiaris | reverse complement strand
AAGGGATTAATCTTCAAAATCTAACATGCTCACTACTTTACATCCCAAAATAAAATCAAGCCTCTCCTTGGAAAGAATCCCACCCTCAATTGCCAACAAACAAAATACAACAACAAAGGAAAATCTTTTCTTCCTATTGTGGGGACTCACCTGGAAGCTCATAATTAATATGAAGATTATTTTAAACTGAAGATATTTGAGACTCAATAGATACAGAAAGAAGCTTTCTCAGAACTTCCCTTATCTGACTAAAAGCAGCAACTTCTGGGAAATGAGGCTGCCATAAATTATCTTTTCGTGTTGAGTCTACTTCTGGGAGGAAGAAGGACAGTAAACCTGCCATAAATCCCTCACTCTAGAGAGTTTTATAGCCCTGAAGAAGATGGAAAGACCATTCACATCTGCATGGACAAACATCATCACAAAGTTTCTTATCTCCTAGTTGTTCTCCTTAAAACTCATTTGTCGTTCCTAAAGAAATCTATTCATTCTTCCCATAGAAGTCTTTTCTCCCCCTCCCACTTTCCCCTATTAAATTTCCCCTGCTAAGCCCTTAACTTTAACTATTTAAAGAGCTACTTCTTTTGTAAGCTTCCATATGCGCACAAATAAACTTTTCTCCTGTTGTTAATCAGTTTAATTTGCATGTCCCAGTCACTAAACTTAAGATAATTAGAGGGAAAGTTTTATTGTACAAGGATGACCCCAATTTCTATATTAGGAAGCCATGGTGTTCTTTTAAAACTAATATTAACTTAGTGTTAAAATTAACTTGTAGTTGTCACTCAGCACATGTCATCCAGTAGTTAGGTTTGCTCCGCCCTCCATAAAAAATATTACCATCCTCAAAAGAAAACCAAAAATACCTTCTAGGATCCATGTTCCCCAAACACCTATAGAGTTAGTAACATTTAGTTAAGCTCTTTTGGATAATTCACCCTTGAGGAGACTTGATCTCCTTACAGGTGAGGCCTTTTTCTTATTCACTGGTCTAAAAGCAGCACCAGTAAAAAAGGAGGTCCTCAATAAATGCTTGCTGAATTGAATTGATTAGGGTGTTGGTTGTAAATTTAATCTTGGCAGTAAGATGAGACTTATAATAATAATTTTTAGATACTTTACAATCCACTAAAAGGTGTAATCACCACAAAAGTAATATCATTTAAGTACAACTTGGTCAAAACAATATCATATAAGTACAACTTAAGCCCTCTGACCTAGGAACTGTAGGAAACAGACATAACTCAAATAGTACAACCACAACCACACACACACACACACACACACACACACACACACACACACAGGTTATAGAAAAATAAGGAGCACACTCTCCAAAGCCAACCCATTGCCTCCTCCTCAGCTTCCCTACTCTATCTAACTCAGCCTGTGGAGAAAGCTTAATTCCCCACCTCTTTTGAGCCTTTAACAAGATAAAAAAGAGAGAGAGGGAATGTTTTGGGATTAGTTACTTCTCTTGTACACACCCTACAGTCATTATGGTGTCTTTTTTAGGATGCTTTCCCCATCAATTTTGCACCTGGTGGGTTTAATTTTTTTTTATTTAAATGTCTTACATTCAAAAAATATAGTTTTATCATCAGAGTTGTGTTTTGTTTGTTTACCATAATTTCATCTCGGCACCAATTAGGTAAGGGATTGGGCTAGAAAGAGTCTCAAAATTCACACTTTCTCATCTCCTTAGGGACGGACAGGAGGTCTAAAGGGAAAGGCAGGCTAAAGTTAAACTCTTAATATTGTTTCTCGGCTCCGCACCTGCATCTATGATTTCTCAAGTAAAGCTGAAATGGAGAAGTCAAGAGAGACAACTTCTAACCCTGCCCAAATCCTCCTGTTCTTCCTAATAGAATCTCAAGATACAGACCACATTACGAGCAATAGATGACATACAAAAAGACCCGTGAAGACAGATACAAAGGAAGGGGAAAATGAATTTTAGTTTTTGTCTGTTTAGCCAAAGGGCTGGGGGGAGGGGAGGAGACATTGAACAAAGATTCTTTGAAAAGTTACTGATCTCCCACTGGAGGTTGGAGTTGTTAATTGAGCTGTTCATTCCCAGCCCGTCAATTCAATGTGGTAAGAGATGTGGCCTGTTTCCAGAGGAAGAGAGGAAATTAAGAGCCTCACACAGCTTCCATTATTACATCTTAGATGTATTCTCGTCAGCCCCCAAATAGCAGTCATTGCTCTTCACCCACTTAGGACTTGCAGCTATAAAGACCCAAAAGGCTCGAAAGTGGGAAAAACTTCAGGGAATCTTCATGACCTTTCAGAGTCCTTAAGTTTAACTCAGTAAAAGTTCCCAAAGTCCACAATTACGAGTGATCAAGCAATTATTCAGGTTTAAATAATTTAGCACTAGCTGACTCTCTCGTTTTAATTGCAGAGATAATTTCCCTGAAAGTTTACAATTTGTACTCCTGGGGAAAAGTAGAAGAGAATGGCAAACCCACTCAGGGACAGGATTTGAATGATTTCACCCTCACCAATTCTGCTAGTTATTTAGTTGATGGTAGCTCTAGCCTTCAAGCATTGACATTTCCTTTTGATTTAGGCAGCTGCTTTCATGCTTGTGAATTCAGTCCCAGGTGACTAAAATAATGAAAATAACTAATATGACAAAAAGTCCTTATAAGATATGAAGGCATATGGTCAGATTACTCCTGTAATCATGTTCAGATTTCTTATCATGGCACAGAAAACCCTTTACCACTACTCCCTACTGTACATTCCCAGCTTCACTTTTCAGGAAATACCACCACCTAACCCTGCATCTAACTGCACTGGATCATTCACTATTGAATGCACATGTGCATCATCTGCAGCCACTGCATGAAATGCCCTGCTCAAGTTTTGTTTTGTTTTTTTGCCAAGTAAATCCATCCTTCAATATAAACATTAGATATCAACTCCAAGGGAAGACTTCCCAGATTTCTTTGGGGAGAATTATTTTGCTTCTTCTGGGCCTCCAGAGTTCTAGGTACACCCCTTAACTGTTTGATTTGTGTCCCACAACAGATCTCAGCTTTTTTAGGATAAGGTTTCTTCAAGCCTGAGACAATACCAGGCACATAGCAAGCATGCAAATGATCACCAAATACATGTGGGTGGACTCTCCCACTTGTGAAATTCTGTTAACAGCTCTCAACAGTCATGACTAAAAGAGGTGCTGTAACATTTATTGCTCTTTTAATGCTTGCAATTAATACACACTACCTGCCCTGTTCCAAAATGGCATTTTTAATGATTCAATTAACAACTTTAAAAAAAAAAAAAAAAACTGTCCTTCTAATTTACTCCTTCCACTTTTACTGTTTTAAACTTTGCCTCTCCCTTTAAGCCAATCCTCCCTGGGCAAGTATATCAAACTCTGAACATGGATCCAATTATCTAGGAGCACAATGGTGTCATACTGGGGCCCTGAGTGTGATTGCACAAGGGACCCAAATACTATGCAGTATCAGGAGACCCAGTAAACTCTTGCCTCTTCCAACAAATTACCAGGACATAATTAAATTTTATTCACAAAGAAAAAGCTTCTCAACATTTATTTTTGGAAAGCAAATGGAGAAGAGGAAATCTGGATTTTCAAGGAAATAGAAAAAAAGCAATGCTGTCTGTGTTTCTTCTACAAAGTTCTTTCACACCTAAGCCAAAAACTCTGGGTTTCACTTTCTAATCAATTATTCTACATTTTGCCTTTGTCTTTTTGTCTCACTTAAAACTAGCAGAAATGTGTTGGGAGCCTATAGTCACACAGAAATGACTGGCTTCAAGGAGTTTACAATCTGTGAGGAAGACCAACATATAACATAACTATCCCAAATGCAGGAGGGTGACATCATGTACACTTAATTTGATGGAAGAATCCAAATGAGAGAGTATTTACTTTTGACTGAATATCAAAGAAGCCCTCTCAGAGAAAGTAGCACTTTAGCACTTAAGGGTTAGAAGAATTTATGTAAGTGTTACCATGAGCATAGACACAAGGCATGAATTAAATGGCAGATTCAATAATAGTAAGTATTCCATTGCAATTGAGCTAAAGTGGGAATGAATAGAAGAGAGGGGGATTTATATTTTTCAAAAAGTTAATTCTGGAAGGATCTTTGGAGGTCAAATACTTAAGAACTTAAGAAGTTATAAAGAGGCACTCACACATCTTTTTTCCTGAAAGAGTTAACTGATTTTGGACAAATCTAATAACTACTAATAACTAGTAAAGCTAGTGATGTTACATGAACTACATTTAAATTGTCCCTTTCTTTAATATATCCCCATGATAGCACCTCTATGGTTTTCCAGCATGATAAGAGGAATATCAAAAGATAAATACAACCCAATGGGGAAATCCAGTAAAAGTTAGGAGAGAACAGTAATAACAATATCCTGAAATCTCAGATGAAGTTCTTAGTATTTTCTCTTTTTTTTCCTTTTTTTTAGATGGAATTTTAATTATAGCTAAGATATAAATTCCTTCTAATTTGAGGGTGGGGACAGGATTCAGTCATGCATAGTTTTAATTGATTTCCACTAGGCTTCAGTCCTAGTGGAAAGGCAACTTTCAACATCAGAACTTGGAAAACCCTACTCCTCGATATATTTTTTCCTATCCAGTCTTTTTCCTATCCATTCTTCTATTTCCTGCCTACTTGCCACCATAGTGAATGATGGGGGCAATTTGCTATATTGACTGGCAAGGATGCAAATTCACACAAAGCAACATCTATCTCTCTGATCACTTAAAGAAAGCTCATTAGGAACCAAATAACTCATGAACTAAGGCCCATCCATAAAGAATAACTTGCACTAATTGTACTAATTTAAACCGATAAATTCTACAAAATTCAGAAACAAAATCCCTGTTGTGTCAATGTGGAAATATTTTCTTGTTTTGAAACACAGAATTTCACTAGCAGGTGCTGATGAGTCCACTTTGCAACATTCCTTCCCACACATTAAACATTAGCCCTTACAAGTAGTTGTGTCCAATAGCCTTCCACACTTGAACTTAACCAAAAGGCCGAGAAGCGATTGTGTCCAACAGCCTTCTATGAGCAATCTGGAGATCATGCCATCCCTTGACTGGAAGACAATGCATCATCCTAGGCTCGGAGTTCTCTGAGATTAAACCAACTCAAGCAAAGCATGTCCAGCCAATTCTTCCAAAAACACTCTAGGTATAGAGTAGTTCCTGGCGTTCTTACCACCACTAGAAAACATTCAGAGCAGATTATTCTGCAGGTCACAAGGCAACATAGGATTGCTCTCTGGAATACCCCAAACCTGGGCTCATTTCTGACCCAACTGAGAAGTTATAGAATCCCTTCTGAATTTTGCCTTCCAGTAGCAGACACTAATTGAGGAACACTCATACTTGCTCAGTCATGAGGTCCTGACAATCAACAAGGCATGGGAATGGCAGTGTGGGCAGACCAGCACAGTGGAAAGAATGTGGGCTTTGGAACCAAGCAGAGCTAGCTCTGACACTGTTGGTTTTCTCACTTTGGGTAAGACTATGACCCTTGAACCTCTACTTACTCATCTGTAAAATAAAGTTAAATGATAGGATTTGCTATAATAATTGTGAGAGTTAATTAGATAATGCACTCAAATAATCACATATAGACATTCCCTAAATGGTAATAGTTATAATATTAGTGCCCAGGTTATGCGAATAATCTCCATTGGACGATAAGCCACTGGGTCATCCTAAGTGTGTGAATGAATGCAAGTCAACACACCTGATTTATAGGGAGAAGAAAAAGTAATTCTTAGAATAGTAATTCTTAGAATTATTAAGTAATTCTTTCCATTAGAATGGAAATCCCATTTATCAGCTTCTATCAGTTTGTAAATAAATCTGTTCCTTTTCTAGTTGACTAAAGCCAATGTCAAGAGAAACCTAAGG
Organism: Canis lupus familiaris; assembly: GCF_011100685.1. NCBI lineage: Eukaryota > Metazoa > Chordata > Mammalia > Carnivora > Canidae > Canis > Canis lupus. The sequence goes on along the minus strand of NC_049229.1, from coordinate 54,440,978 downwards.
TATATAGTTTTAAAAATCTATGTATTTATATATTTATTCCCCAATTATAATAAAATAATAATTTAAGAAATTAATCATCATTTGGGAGGAGATATATCCCAATGTCTAGTACAATATCAACATATTCAATAAATACAGAGCAGTTTCTTATTATTTCCTACTTGGAAAATTTTTGTTTCCCAAGACATAGAGTAGGGTTTCTTTTAGTAAAATAACAAAATATGGCTGTATGTATCCATAAATGCTTGAGGATTCATAAAGATACAAATTGGTCACCCAGGATTTCAAAAACTTAACTTATAGACTGGCTTTACTTTGGGGAAAAGCAGGAAACAATTCACACTCTGGAGAATTAAACCTTAACTTGACAAAGCAACTGGCAGGTACTGAGGTTTCAATTTCACCTACTCTTATGTTCTCAGGAGAACTTTGAATTAATCCAAACTGAAAATAAAATTCCAATTCCAGTCTGTCATTTTTTTTTATTATAGTTCAACTTAACGGGCACCATGGAGCTTTGGGGAAGGTAAGCTGATGAGATTCTTTGAAGATATATAATTTAGAGATGACATTTGGAAGTAAATAAAGACCTTTGGGAGGCCAACTTAATGAAATACAGTAGTTGTAGGACTGCCATTAGGTAAAATAAGTTTTAAAAGAGTTGGTTTCCTCCACTTTGAGCACAAAGTCCTTACTCAGCCTCAATCTTTAAGACATAGTAGAAAAACCTTTCAAAATTCCGCAGTAAAGGTAATGCAAAATACTTTTCCAGGATAAAATTTGTGGCAATAGCAAACACACTTCAGATCATGGAATAAAATTCTGAAAATGTATGGAAGCCAAGCTCTAGTGCTTTAGTGGTCAAACGGGTCCCCATTCATTCCTCACCTCTTTGCCACATTTGTTCCTTTTCTTAGTAATAAGGGAGTAAGACGGTGGTAAATGGCGAGGGGGTGGAGTTCAATAAAAACTTCATGATTGATTATTGCCTCATTAGTCACCTTCAGCTCCATTAAGACATAAGAAAAGGAGAAAGAAAGAAACAGACTGAATAAGATCATTCGTCTTGTTCAAATTCAGATGTGAAGTTTAGAGAGTGACTCAATAATTATGTGTAAAGTTTTATTTTGTTCGTAAATTCTCAGAAAGGAAAGGATCTTGGAGTTACCTAGTCCTCATCCAAAGCTTAATATTCAATGCCTTTCAAGCAAAGTTCCATGGAACCCTAAGATTCCTTAATGGTACTTCAGCCCCAATCCAACCTAAGAAGTATCATGTTTACCTGATTTATATATTTAAATTCCATTCATCAGTTGATGGGCATTTAGATTCTTTCCATAATTGGCTATTGTTGATAATGCCACTATAAATATTAAAGTGCATGTATTAGGGCCAACCCACTTTGATTAGAATTTATCCTAGAAAATATTATTTACCCTTCTGATTATAAAAAGAAATGACAATTTTAATATTTGTTGATATTTTATCATATTTATATAATAGTATTAACAGTATTATGTAGTAATATTGTGATACCTGTAAGAAAATTTAGGGAGGAAAAGACTATTTCCCTGCTTACAAAGAGTCTCAGGCTTTTGTAAAATTTGAGATTTTACCCTTCAAAAAAAATATATGTTCAATGGTCCTGACTAGGTCAGACCTTTAGGCCACATATGGTAGCAAATGGAATTAGATAACACACCTCCATGGTATCTGATTCTTTGTGGTTTTCTTATTTTCATGAGATCAATCAATATTTTGTTTGGAGAAGTTTTTGGACTATGATATTTGAAATGAGACCTGCCTCTAATCAACATCAACAACAACAAATATCAAGTTCTGTAGCTCTTTTTCCTCAGCCCTAGGAATTCTCCTCTTTACAGTGGATTTAGTCACATCATTTAACTTATAGTATGTCATGACTATAGAATACTGAGGTTTGCACCATGATCAGCAGCCCATGGACAGGGAGACTGATTATCTAATGGTAGTTGGTAGCTCAGAAGGTGACAGCAGGCAGTGTCAATGTGGGCTAATAGAGCAGCAGCCAATACTGGCTAAAATTAGAGTCAAGAGAAGTACTTGGAGCAGAGAAACCTGGAAGTCAAGATAGTTGACAAAGGTGGCTAGGCCCACACACACCCCATCCCCCAGGACATTTTAGAAAGAAGTAGAGAAAAGGGAGTGGCTGAGGTTCTGCCATTTGACACAAGGGGCTAAGGAGCTGACTTAGAGAAAACTGTTAAAAAACATCTTGCCCTAAGATCCACCAAGTAAGACTTGAAGGAGACTTAAGTAGTGCAGGCAACTTTCTTGTAATTTTTTTTCCACACTGCTAGAAAGTTTGTAGACCATTCTTGCTGCTGTCAGAACAATTTCTTCTAATGTCTTCTCTAAACTCTAAAAATAAATAAGCTTTATAACATTATCTAGAAAGAATCTGTTGATACCACATGAGAGCTAGGGGATACTTTTTTAAGTATAGCCTTGAATCTTAACCCTTAGACCATATGGCATCTCTTGGTAACTAGACAAAGTCATTGTCATAACAAAAGGGCAGATAGAGGTGAAGCCAAACTAAGTCAACTTTGTCTCCTAAATAGACACTAGTTCTACAATTCCACCACGTGTCTGAGAATCATGACAGACACCCATTGCATCATCTTTATTAATTGCACAGCATATATTTTACTAAAAAATACCTAGGACAATAAAAAGTTTACTTTGAAAATCAGAGAAAAATCAACTGGGGGACTGCCAGCTCTGGAAGCATTTCTAAGCCTCCTAAAACGTTATAGATTTGGTTTTCAGCTTGATGGTTTCTCCAGAGTCCTATCTTCTGTAATATGGATGCTTATAATATTTGCTATTTAGTTGTTAAGATTAATTAAAAATGGTGTGATTTAAAAATACATTTAGTTGAATTACATGAGCTTCTAATATGGAACATTTAAACAGCACATAATTACATTCAAACAGCTGGTGGGCTATCACATAGGAAGAGATTTTTAAAAGCTGGCATTTAAATCTTATGTGCATGTAAGAATGGATACTTGTTTTGGGAAGCACTTGCCCTAAATTACTAACCCATTGATGAAGTCATCAATAAAAACTTAAGTGAACATCTATTTTGTGAAAAGCTAATTTGAGTAGGCATTGGGTAAATGAAGAAGTATAGAGGCAATCTGAACCAGAGGGTTTATAAAGTGGCTATAATTTAAATATAAATACCATCAATGCTTAATAATAATTGTTAGTTACAGTTACCAAATCATCTTGAAGACCTTTAAATTTTTGACTTATAAATTTAAAGGAGACCTTAGAGTCCAACACTACCTTTAAAAATAAGGACATCGAGGCCAGCAAAATGAACATCTCCAGTTTTAATTCTACATTTTAAAACATTGGAAAATATCTCTTTATTTTTCATCATTTCCTTTCTATTTGGAGAACTTCGTTTTTTCTTTTCTCCTCCTCCTTCTCCTTCTTCTTTGTTATTGTTCTTCTTCTACTACGTCTTCTCCTTCTTTCTTTTGACAAATTATTACTTTTCTAGAATCTGAGAATGTGCTGATTCCCCTTTCAGTTTTTCTCTGGATATCAAATATGGTACTTTTTTTTTAACACTTGAAAAATTTTGTACCACTCTCTTCTGGCCTCCCTGATTTCTGATGAGAAACCCACTATCATTCATATTGTTCCTCCTTGATAAACAAGATGTCATGGCTCTATTACTTCTTTCATGATTTTTTCTTTTTCTTTTTTTTTTAAAGATGGTATTTATTTATTTATTTATTTATTTATTTATTTATTTATTGAGAGAATACACAGAGGGAGTCGCATAAGCAGGTTCCTCTCTGATCAGGGAGCTCAACACGGAGCTCAATCCCAGGACCCTGGATCATGACTTAAGCTGAAGGTAGGCACTAAACCAACTGAACCACTCAGGTCCCCTTAAGAATTTTTTTCTTTGCCTTCTCAGAAATTTGACTATATATCTTATATGAATTTCTTTGGGCTTATTCTGTTTGGGATTCACTTAGTTCTCCTGAATGTATAGGTTTATGTCTTTTTCTAAATTGGGGAGTTTTCCATCATCATTTATTTCCTCAGCCCCACCCTCTTTCTTCTTTCTTTATGGGACTCCAATGACATGAATGTTAAATCTTTCGTTATAGTAATGCAGGTCTCAAGGTTCCTTTTTTTTTTTTTTAATTTACTTTAGTCTATTTTTTCTCTGTGGTTCAGATTCAATAATTTCTATTGTTGTATCTTTTAACTTACTAATTGTTTCCTCTATCCCTTCCATTCTACCATCAAGTTTATCAACTGAGTTTTTTATTATCGTTACTGTATTTTTATTTTATATTTGAAATTTCCTTTGATTCTTCTTTTAATTTTTTTAAAAGATTTATTTATTTATTTATTTATTTATTTATTTATTTATTTATGATAGAGAGAGAGAGGCAGAGACACAGGAGGAGGGAGAAGCAGGCTCCACGCCGGGAGTCCCGATGTGGGACCCAATCCCGGGACTCCAGGATCGCGCCCTGGGCCAAAGGCAGGCGCTAAACCACTGAGCCACCCAGGGATCCCCTTCTTTTAATCTTTTATCTCTTTGCTAATGATATTTATATTTATTTGTTTCAAGCATGTTTATAATTGCTCATTGCAAAAAAATGATGACTTATTTATTTATTTTTAAAGATTTTATTTATTTATTCATGAGAGACACAGAGGGAGAGGCAAAGACATAGGCAAAGGGAGAAATAGGTTCCCCACGAGAAACCCATATGATGACTGCTTTAAATTCCTTGTCGGTATTCTAAGATCTCTGATATCTCAATATTAGAATCTACTGATTGGCTTTTGTCACTCAGTTTGAAACCATCCTTGATCTTGCTATGAAGAGTAACTTTCAGCAGAAACCTGGACATTTTGGTATTACATCATGAAACTCTGAATCTCATTTAAACCTCTGGTCTAGATGACTTTTTCTGAAGCCACTCTAGCTGAATGGAGGTGGAGGTTCTAGCTCCCACCAAGTGTCCACTGATACTGGCTAGGAGGAGTAGGAGTACTGCATTATTGTACCTCACATGTTCTCTACTGACACCATGGTGGGAAGGTGTGGCCCCATGATTGTTGGGTAGTGATAAAAGTCCCTGACACTACCCCAGTGGTGTGCATTGGCAGGAGTTGGAGGGGGTAGGGGGGCTCCTCATTTCAGCCTGGTGAGTTCTTGAAGTATAGACTCTCCCCTTGACCTTTGCTGGTACATATAGGGGTAAGAGTGGAACATATATTTTTCTGTGGTGTTTAGCAGGAATAGAATCTACAAGTATTCTGCCCTCTTAGGCTTCACTTTCCTGGTTTTGTTGCTAGAGAGACTAGAATATTGTCCATAGGGATAAGGGAAGGGGGAAGTCTGCACCATTGGCACTTCTACATTGCTGGCTTCTTTAGCTACAAGTCAAAACCCAAGGAATTCATCACCATGTTGTTCCTTAAGTCTTGAGGTCCCTAGCCTTCTTCTCTCCACCTTTAAGAGTTCTTTGGCATTTGTTCTAATATTTTAGTTGTACCTAATGGGAGAAATGGAAAAATATATATCTATTCCATCTTCCCTGAGCAGAAGTTCCGTTTCATCCTTGTTTTTGTGGCCTCTTTTTATGAAAGCATAATCTCCCAATATTTTTTTTTAAATGATAAAGCCATTTTGGAAGATAGGTTAGGCTGGTTTTTTTGTTTTTTTTTTTTAATTTTTTTATTTATTTATGATAGTCACAGAGAGAGAGAGAGGCAGAGACACAGGCAGAGAGAGAAGCAGGCTCCATGCACCGGGAGCCCGACGTGGGATTCGATCCCAGGTCTCCAGGATCGCGCCCTGGGCCAAAGGCAGGCGCCAAACCGCTGCGCCAGCCAGGGATCCCATCTCCCAATATTTGAATAAAAAATTAGCCTTTCATATTATGCCTTAGAATCCTGAAAATCTATGTCATTTTGCCCTCAAACTAGTCTGTTAGATACAGCCTCTAGTTATCAAACAAACTCCTCACCTTCACACTTGTCCCTGTGCATTGCCCCTAGGAGTTGCTCACAGAATCTTTACCTTTTCTAAAATTATCACTAGACAGCCACTATCTATCATTAAAGTGTGACCTCAGTATGTCTCAAAGCTCCCAGGTATTAGCATCTCCGAGTACTGTTGAACTCCTGACAAAGTTAAGAACAGCTTCTCCTCTAATAATGCCTTGCTTTGGCATTTGGATCCCAACAAAATTCCTTTTATTCCTAAACACCAGCCTCCAATCCCTCTCTCCACAGAAGCTGGAAACCAGTCAAGCTACCAAATGAGAGCCATTTCCCATTTTACTTCTCACACACCTAGCTCCTACTCTTGCTCCTAACACCAACTTCCTCTTGCTCTCCTAAACAGAAAAGTACCCATGTGTATCTACAAGTGCAAATAGCTAAAGTAAGTGATATCTTTCCTTACATTATCTTACTTCTGTCCTAAGCCAACCAAAATACTGCCAAACATATCTTATTCAAAGCAATAGTGGATTCAAAAATGTATATGACAATATTTATGAGATCAAAGGCATGATCATCTAGTTTCAAAGAATTCACACCTCAAAAAAAATCTAAATAAAAGTCTTTGAACTATATATTAATATACCATATTAGTGGGGGGAGCATCTGAAAAAAATCCCTTGTCAACTTTTCTCTCTTAAATTTTCCAAGAAAACACAAAAACATGAGAAAAAACAGACCCCCCAAAATTTAAGTGGCTTGTCCCATGTTATTTCACTAGTAAACAATGATTCTAGGACTAAAACCTAGTTGGCTTTACTGAGTACTAGACCATGTAAGGAACTTTTAATGAGATCAGTAAGTATTTTAGCTCATGCAAACACAAATCATCTGAAGATTAAACTGGAGAACAACGACAGGAAGAAAAGTTAGCAAAGTGACAGCTCCAAAAGACTTAAATGCAAAAACAAAGAAAAAGAAAGGCAATGTCTAGAAACCTCCACAGATAAGATTTGAGATGTTCATCTTATAATGGCATATATTTAAAAAGAAGAAGAAGAAGACCTATTTCTCCTAACAATCTCACAAGATAAAATTCTGTTTACTCTTGCTTTAATGCCTAAAGCTCTTACTGTCTGTTAGTTCCTGATTCAATAATTAGTAAGTGGTAAACAGGTGAGATTTAAAGTTCCCTAATAAAAGTTTCCTTATAGCAGGCAATAGAAGTACTAAGAAGCTGTAATTGTGAAAATGGTTTTCAAATAGTCATCTATAAGCAACAGCATTTGATGATGTGAAAAAAATACATGAAAAGCATTCTAAAGGTAGAGATGGTTTTAAATTTTGTTTATTACTGTATTTTTTCTTAGAATAATGTACAACACATAATAGGAACTCATTAGATATTTGTTAAATGAATTCTAGGAAATTATTTCTGTTATTAACAACAAAACTCTCTTAGAAATCCATGTAATATCACTTGATGTTGTCTCAGGACAATTTTACTGAGTCAAAAACTAACTTCTGACTCCTTGAATCTCATCCTTTTTGTCCAATCAACCAACAGGGTAGAAAACTTATTAGCAACTCTGACAGATACAGTTTCATCACTTACTGGAAGAAGCTGCCCTCAATTAACCAAAGCCAGGTTCCCATATCCGTGTCCTGTGGGAGGATGAAACAGAGAGAAAAAATTAGAGGATCTGATGGTAGACCTAAGTTCCAATCCCACTTGTGTCATTTGCTCACTGAATAATCCTGATCTTCAGGGGGGGTTTTATCTGAGAAATAAAAACTTCATCTCTTAAGATACTTATGATGAATGCGGAAAAAAGATTGGTAAAGAGAAATATATTACACATATCTGACACAGAGTATGTACATAATATTTGCAGAATATTTAAGTCAGATCCTGAAAATTCACCCCTTCTCTATGATGCTTATGAACAGATTTATCAGCTAACCTGAGATAATTCTATTAAATTCTAGCAGCCAAAAACCAGACATAGGGCTATTTCCACAGACAATTTATGCCTTTATAATTCTAACTCCCTTCAGAGTTCCTAAATCCTGTAGCCTTTGATAGTTTGGGACAAACAGAACCTTCCAGTTATCCAAAGATTAGAGGTAAAGATTCTCAAAACGTGCAACTGTTTGGTACATAATCAATAGTCACCTATGGTATGGATAACAACACAATAAAAACATAACTCCATATCCTCCACTGAAGCTCAAATATAATCACTCTGGAAAACAATATCTCAGAGCTGGCTTATTCTGAGCTCCGATAAAATATAGCCCACAAAGAAATGCTGTCAATGTGGCCAACACTGAATCTGGATGATTGGAGCCAAAGAAAAATAATCACTGAATCACCTTGAGTCTCTCATTATAGATTGGGAATCAGAAAAGACTTAGATGAGATGTCTTCAGTCTCCTTTCACGTGGATCTAGATCTTTCTACTTCTATTTTCAGCATCCTGTACATATGTGAAGGTGTGCAGTTACTTAGAGGTGATAGATGATGTGATTTCTAAGGCCTCCTTGCTCTAATATCCTTGTTTTTTTTTAATTTTTATTTATTTATGATATTCACACAGAGAGAGAGAGAGGCAGAGACACAGGCAGAGGGAGAAGCAGGCTCCATGCACCGGGAGCCCGACGTGGGATTCGATCCCGGGTCTCCAGGATCGCGCCCTGGGCCAAAGGCAGGCGTGAAACCGCTGCGCCACCCAGGGATCCCATATCCTTGCTTATTAATATTCACTAATATCCTGTGAATATCTGAATAGTAGGTGACATGAGTATTATGATAACAACGGCTAATGTTTCTTTGCCATGTACCAGGTATTATGCTAAGTACTTTCATTTAATTTTCTTTAATAACAAAGGAGCTAGGCACCACTAATAATATTTTATTAATGAAGAAATCTGGACATCACTTGTTTAAGCTTCACAGCTAGGACCCGTAGAGGTGATGAATGAACCTAGACTGTCAGCCCCCAAGTCCACACTCTTAACCAATGCTGTTCTGCTAACCAGGACATCATTTACAGAACTCCTGGGGCCGGCTTTAGAGGCAAATAAATTCAAGGGATTTTCCAACCCAACTTCTGAAGTATGAGCTGGTATGATCTTTTTTGACTACCTTTAAAATAAAGGGGAAAGGAAAAGTCAGAGAAGAATCAGAATGATTTTCTTCATGTGATTTAATAAAGAGTTCTTTCCTAAATTTCCTTTGTCTGCTTTCTGAGCATAAGAATAGAAGTAGAAAGAAATGAAGAGTAAAGCGTTGAGCTGGGGGAAGGTGGTTTTCCAAAGCATGGTGCTCCAAAATACAGTAGCTGAGGCGTTCCTAAAGCTGAGGATGAAATACTACACACCTGTTTCCCACCCCAACCTCATTTCTCAAGTCTCTTGCAATAATGAGCAGTAAAAAATAATTATATGCACACACACACACACTCTCTCTCTCTCTCTCTCTCTCACACACACACACACACATATACATATATATATTAAATCTTCCACCTTTATGCATTCTGCTTTTCAGGTTTATTAAAAACAGCACTCATTAACACCAAACAAGAATTTATATCTACTGTACATAAATTAGCATGCCAATTTCAACAATCCTTACCCTATGGCAATGAAGTAAAGTTAAAAAGAAAAATCAGACCAGCTTTAGTCATCCTATTCCTTCCCTCTTCCACACTTTTAATTTATCTTTTGCCTCCTCTAAACCTGCTCCCAGCTGCCAACTACAAGCTGTAGGAGTTTCAAACCTCAGGCATCAAGTGGTATTTATCCTGAGGCTGACCTCTACAGTTGAACAGCCCACTTCAGGTTCACAGAAGCCTATGCAAGGACCCTACTCTCTTTCAGTCTTGCTTGTTCTTTCTCTGCCGTGCACTCTCTGGATGTTCTCAGGATACATATCTCAGTAATGTTCACACAAGGTAACTTCCCAGACCTATTCCTTCATCCAGATGCCACGTCCTGCATTTTTTAATAGATTTAAAAGATTATTTTGTCTGTGCCTTCATTGAAAGTCTCAGTCTCAGTCTTCTGTTCTGGATGCAGCAGGTGTTCAGGTGGGGGAACTCTTATCAATTCTATCTGCACCCACTTTGTTAATGGATCCCTTCCACAGTAAATACGGGGATAAGGGATTGGCCAGGAAACCCAAATTACTTACTCATAGTTCTTAGAAATTAGTCAAAAGACAGAGTGATAAGACTGATACAAATTAGAGGCTGATTTTAATCAATAATGTGGACAAGATAATGAGGAAGGTGGAATTGCAATTTGTCTCTGAGTTAGGGGAGAGTCAGTTACAGGCATACAGGCACAGTGGAAAAGACTTGCCTTTTCTGGGAGCCTCGGTCTTAAATGTTTTATGTTTAGGCTTACATACTAAATAAAATTTTCCTGCCTTGAAACATCTGGAAAATTGTAAAAGATGAAATGGAAAGCTACTGTATCTAGAGGCTTTAATTAAATGTTTAGACAGACATATGATTTCACTGGTGGGATCTAAAAACCAAAACAAGTAAAACAAGCAGACTCTTAAATACGGAGAACAAACTGCTGATTGCCAAAGGGGAGGATAAAATAGTTAAAGAGGATTAAGAGGTACAACCTTCCAATTATAAAATAAATAAGTCACATAGATAAAAAGCACAGCATAGGAAATATAGTCAATAATATTGTAATTTGGTTGTGTGGTGACAGATGGTGACCACACAGATAGTGGTGAGCACTGTGTGATATGCAGAATTAGTGAATCAATGTTATATACCTGAACCAAATATAACACTGTACTATACTACATTATAATACTTCATATTATATAGTATACACTCTAACTTTATAATCTAATAATAACATTATAATATAGTACTCTACTACATTAATTATACTCCAATTTTGAAAAGGCTTTGGCATCCAGGTTGACTGCTTTAATATTTAAATGTTTCTCATCATTACATTTGCATATGGAAGATGGCCATTTGTTTATTCAAGTCATTTATTCATCAAGAATGCATTAAGCAACTTAGGGAAAGTCCTATGCTAAATGTGGGAGCTACATCACTGTATAAGACAGGGCTGCTATTCTCAAGAGATGTATGATACATAACAGAGATGTAGAGTCTTCCTCTTTGCATAAACCACCATCCTACTGGTAAAACATAAATTCAAGATCATCTAGCCCAGCGCTTCACACACATTAAGATACATACAAAGCATTTGAGGACCTATTTAGAATGCAGCTTCTGATGTAGGTCTCAGATGGTGCCTATGATTTTGTATTTTTAACAAGTGCCCAGGTAATGCAGAAGCTTCTGGAACATATGAGATACCTGGTATTTAGAAGCAGCTGGAATCACTATACATTAATCTTTTATACACCAATAGCCATTACCCCAAAAGAGCAGCCTCATAATACCTTTACAACATAATGTCCCCCAGAGAAGCAGCATGCCCACATCTGCGACTCACCAGCTATTTCGTTTTGCAAGCTATTTACCTCTGTAAGCCTGTTTATCCATCTGAAAGATGGAAGGCAATAATACCTAGCCAAAAGAGTTGTGGAGAGAACAAGACAGATCATGCTGCTATAGTATCCAGTACATAGAAGTTGGCACCCAGAAACAAGAAGCTCTTTTTACCATTATTATGAGCTGAGGAAAAAATAGGTATTTCTTTTTAAATTTTAATAATTAAACTTTATCTTTTTTAGTCATAAGAGGCAATATCATTAAGAAGAAAAGTAAACCTCAGTAGGAATTTGCAAGTTGAGTCGTTTTTAAAGCACTGGTGAAGGACATGTTCCAGCACTACCACTTGGTCAGAGGCTCCCATCAGTAATTAAGGACCACTCGCAATCAGCAGTGTGCGTTTGCATTATGTAAGACATACTGATTTCTGGAGGAAGTCAACCCAGATCTCTCCCTTGCTAATAAGAAATTGGGAGGCATGAAACAACCCCAGATGGTGCATGTTTGTAGTAACAAATGGAGGTATTTTAATAGTGTGAGTTAAGTTTTACTTTGCGTTTTTAATGAGGGCCTCACTGCCCGCGACATTTTAATTGTAAACTAGATTGCCTCATGAGGTCTTAAACTATTTTATGTTAAACATAAAGCTTTGTAAATTTGTATCGATGATATTATTCATCCCCTGAAGCACAGAGGGATATAAAAATATTTCATAATGAGCCATGAATACATAACATAACCCCACAAGTTTAATAATACTAACCCATATTTCATTTCACCAAATGATTCCTACTTCCACCTGCATGAAACCATGTTCAAATGAGAAGATTCAAAGTCAGTTTCAAAGATATCAACAGAGTTATTTTCCTGAAATTCTAAGTGAGAATAACCAAGCAGCAAGTGGGGTAGGAGATAAGATTATTCTTTTGACAGCATATTCTGGATGGACAAGCAAGTCATTTACCAAAATCTCTTTTCTTTGATTATTTGAAAAGTAGCATTATTTTGGGATAACTTATATAATAAGATCAGTCCCCATCACCCAAGAACTATTCAAGCTTTAAAGTTCTCATCTCATTCAATAGAATATTTTCTTCCAAATGAAGACATGGGGAAATGAAGCTACTGGGAACATTTTTAAAGACTTTCCCAGAGATTATGAAAATAAGACACCTTGAGGCACATTAAGAGTCACTCGCACTCCATTTAAAGAAGAAAATTAGTTTCTAATCCCATTTCTGTCACTTAATATGAATGTTTGTCCTTGGGCAAGTCTGTGAATCTTTAGATCTTTCTTTCCCTGTCTCTCAAGGAAGAGTTTTTCAAAATCTAGTTGAGGATCACCTATCTACAGCATCACCTGAAGAGCATTTTAAAGTACATTTCCTGGGTCACACCTATTGCTATCAAATCAGACTCCAAGAGTATCATTTTTCTTGGCAAGTGTTTTCTTATGCTCTCAAAATATGAGAAACACTGGAGTAGTAGAGCCAAGCCTTCAGGTTTCAATATTCTTTGCTTTGGAATACAGAGTCAACCTGAATTACAACACTCGACAAATCTCACACCCAATCCATTTCACCATTTCCCTATGACACTGTACTTCAGTACAGTACTGTCTGAAGTACTGTACTGTCTCCACTTAGAATTTGAGTTCTGCCATCAAGGTGACAATTACTAATTGTGTGCTTACAATATGCAATGTCTTCTTTATCTCTACGCTAACTGAAATGAGGCATGTGAAAAACCTTAGGGGAAGCATGTGAAAGAGGGTGTAGACAACTAGCAAAGGACTAGAAATGACTTACGATTAATACATCCCAAGGCTTCCTTCCATTTATAATCAAAAGAATCATACCTATGTTAAACTATTAGAGTTAAGCCAGTCGCTAAAAGCAAGATGTATTAAAGTATGTCTAATATCATCCTATTTTTGTAATATAGCATTGAAAATGCTCTTTAGGGAAATGTGTACATGTGCAATGTTTATGTAGGTGCAGTGATGATTTTCATATAATATATAAGCATGAGAATAAAAGGAAGCAATTACTTTCTCCGAAATGTTAGTAAGGAGTGACTTGAGTGGGAAGAAAAAGGAAGAAAGAAACAAGAAAACAGAGAGTAGATTAGATACACTAATTATGCATTTATATAAAATTATAAGTCTATGTGTATATATAAATATATTTTAAGATAAAGTAGAATAAATTTGAATATTGAAAAACTAAAGCCAGAGGTTATGCAAATAACTCAACAATCGTACATGTTTTAAATATATTACGTAAAACTGGCCATCTGCACCATCCTTCAGAATACTATGGTTCTATTCTAATTAGATACTTTCTAATTTAAAACCTAGAAACCTCAGGACTTCTCTATAAAGAAGAAACTTTGGCTCTATTCAGGGCAGAGGATCAGCAAAAGTTTTGTTTGGATCAGATTAACTCTAGCAGAAATTACCTGCATAATTCTGAGCAGTCCCTGTTGTCACTCCGGTTTTCATTAAATCATTTGTAGAATGAAAATATAGATACAGATTTTTAAGATTTTCTTCATAATTTGATCCTGTTCTCCACAAATTCTGGCTCTGTAGAAATCCAAATTTATTTATTTTTTCTTTTTTTGTCAAGTTTCAGGCAAAAAGAAAAATCACTTTGTAAAAAAAAAAAATTTTTTTTAACTAATTTCCCTTAGTTACCCCTAAAGAGAGAACCACTACTGACACCATAAACCATATGGAAGACAGTGACAAGATAAAATTCTTTCCTGCCAGGAAGAGGCAGGAGTAGAGAGGGATCCTGAAGCCTTTTCTCTAAAAAATGAGGAAAGAGAAAGAATGAGACAGAGAGAAAGAAAGAAAGAAAGAAAGAAAGAAAGAAAGAAAGAAAGAAGAAAGGAAGGAAGGAAGAAGAAGAAGGAAGGAAGGAAGGAAGGAAGGAAGGAAGGAAGGAAGGAAGGAAGGAAGGAAGGAAGGAAGGAAGGAAGGAAGAAAGGAATGATGGGAAGAAAGATGGAAGAAATGAGTGAAGGAAGAAGTGATGGAAGGAAGGATGGAAGGAAGGTTGGAGGGAAGGAAGGCTATAAGGAAGGATGAAAAGAAAAAAAGATGGAAGGAAAGATGGAAGGATGGAAGGAGAAAGGAAAAGAGAAACCTTAGCATCTGTGGTGTAAGAAAGGGCCTTTCCAACCAAGCAGGTGTATGCCTGTTGAATGTAACCTGCAGGAAAAGGGAACTGTCCCAGAGAAAGTGGCAGTCATATTCTTATCTCAGCCAAGATGTGGGTAATAATCCCATCTGTTAGGGAGATGATGAAATGTGAGGCAAAGAAAATGAGTTCATGAACTTGAGATGTTAAAAAAAGAGAGAGAGAGAGAGAGAGTTCATTCAATATCTCAGGACTGCCTAAAGCTTTCTTTGAGCCAAGTTTAATTTCCTTTGTCAAGTACAATTTGCAGATCTCAAAGGACATAAGTGTGGGTACATGCGTTCTTCCTAGTACATTTTGTTCTGTACTGTCCATCCACAGCTCAGCAGGGTGAACATATGAAGTAATTTAGGTAAAGATTCAGATTCCTTTCTGTAATACTGGAATTTTCAAGTCTAAGCAAGTCTGCAGAAGACATCATCAGTCAGCTTTGTGCTTAATAAAAAACTGCTTTTCCTGCACTAGAACTAAACATTTAAAATGAGCTTATAGATTTCAATGCTCCTGGGATTGTATTGTGTGACCTTGAAGATAGTTACATCACCTTGCAGTGTCTTTATTTCCTGGTTCCCAAAACAGAACTTGTATGTCAGATTCCAAGCAGAGGCCCAGAGATGTGAAGTGACATATTCAAGGTCCCATAGCTGGTTACTAGCTGTGTCTAGGAGGATTCTCAGCTCCCAGTGACTACATACCCATCCCAAACTGGTTTAAGCAAAAATAATTACTAGTTCAAGTTTAAGAGTAAGGCTAGCTCCAGGCTTAAGTTGATGCAATGTCCCAAAAATTCTCATCAGACCTAATTCTCTCCCGGGCTCCTCATTCTCCACCTTCTAAGTTGGCTTTATTCTTAGGTAGATTCTCTCCTTATACTACAAGGTGTCTGCCAGTAGTTCCAGACCTTATTCTCTTATTCTTGAGTCAAAATCCAGTAGGAAGGAGCAACTGCTTCTGTATCATAATTATCAGAAAAAAATTGTGTCTGATGTCTTTGTGAAAATAAAATGTCCTACTTGAAGCAAAATGTCCTGCTTATAGCCAGTCCTAGAATGTGACTCAATCATGTGTCTAGCTCCAAGGTAGGAGTGGTACTCCAGGAGTAGCGCATAGACTGAGAACACTAGAGGCATGTAGAGAGTCTCAAAGAGCAGATGCTGCTAACAGAAGGAAGGAAAATGGATAAAGGAAGGTCAACAAGTATTTATCATGCTGGCAGAGACTGCACCAGGAACCAAATTTTCACGTTACCAGTTCCTTCCTACCTCAACCCATTTTTTTTTCCATTCTGTGTGTGGCTGTGGTATTGATAACTGATGGGGAGGTTAATTACATGGTGAATCCTAAGATTTAAATGAAAATCAATCTTTGGTGATAATCCAAGGAACAAAACCACTCATGTAAGTTAACATTATACTGTTAAAGTCAAGTACATTTTCATCTTTATGACCTTGGATTTAGCCATATATCGTTAGATATGACATGAGCATGAACAACAAAAGAAAAAATAGATAAAAATTGGGCTTTATCCAAACTAAAAGCTTTTGTGCATTGAAGGATACTATTACAAAGTGGAAGGCAACCCACATAATGGGAGAAAATATAGGGGTTTACTACCTAGAACATAAAGAACACCTACAACTCAACAACAAAGACCACCCAATTTTAAAATGGACAAAGGAACTGAATAATATTTCTCCAAAGATTTGCAAATGGTCATTAAGCACTTGAAAACATGTTCAACATCATTAGTCATTGGGGAAACACAAATCAAAACCATGAGATAACACTTCACAATTACTATGACAGCTTTAATGAAAAGATAAAAAAAAAATTAAAAAAAAAAACAGAAAACAAATGTTGGTGAGAATGCAAATATTGGAACCCTCTTTCATTGGTAGTAGAAATGTAAAATGGTGCAGGCATATAGAAAGTAGGGGAGGTTTCTAAAAAATTAAACATAAAATGACCGCATGACCCAGTAATTCTACTCCTAGCCATATACTCAATGGATTGAAAACAGAGGCTCAATCAGATATTTGAACACCAATGTTTATTGCAGCATTATTCACAACAGATGAAAGGTGAAAAACAACTGAAATGTCCATCAATAGGTGAAGTGATAAACAAAATGTGATATCATACATACAATGGAATGTTATTCCGCCATAAAAAAAGATTAGAGTTCTATACAGGCTGCAACATGGTTGAACCTTGAAATAATAAGTCAGACACAAAAGGAAACACTGTATGAATATACTTACATGAGATATTCACAATAGACAAATTTATAGAGATATAAAGTATGTTAGAGATTATGGAGGGATGGGAGATTATTGTTGAATGTGTACACAGATTCTGTTGGGGTAATGGAAAAGTATCAAAAACAAATAGTGGTGATGATTGCACATTGTGAATATAATCAATGTCACTGAATTATACATTTAAAATATATTAAAATGGCAAATTTTATATATATTTCACTGTAACAAAATAAAAAGAAGAACAAAGTCAAGCACATTGCCAATTTTTATACTGGTAGAGAGCAATGTCCTCATATATTTCATTAACTCAGAACTATCACATAGCCAGCTACAAAAGAGGCTAAGAATTTGTTTTTATTCGAGTACACTGCAAACCAAAAAAATACATCAATTTAGTAAAGTAGACGTAGAGAGTGGATATTAGGTAGGAAACCAATAGCATCTAATATTTATGTTCTTTTTTTCCTTCTGATTTCCTATCAAGTATCCAAAACTCCTCCAGCATGGTAACAACCACTATTTCCCACTCATGAGGATATGTAGATGCCACATAGCTAGAGATCTTCACTGATGTATTTGGCAAAAATCTAACTACCATTTGTGTTAAATATTGAAACCACCTGAGCCTACGATTTATTAACTTTATGAGAAATTCCTGTCACTTGCAGATGTCAAGCGAAAAAATATATATTCATCTGATATATATATTCTGTACTGTGTGGCTGTACATATGTAAATTCCACACCTTGCATTCAGGTACTATATTCCAATAGTTTTGACTGGAAATGTTTTCATTCACTTATTGATTGATTTATACATTCAACAATCATGGTGCATCTACCTGTGTGTGCAAGACCCATAAAGTAATGGAAATATCAACCAAACAAAGCATCCACTTTTAAAGAACCTCTAAGTAGGAAAAGTGAGACAAGCTGTCAAATAATTATGTTGACCTAAAAACTTCTCGAGTCCATATCTCCACCCAGAAGGTCGGGGTTCCTTGACTTTCAATCTCCCCCTTTCAACTGACCCCCTTAGTGCTGGTGTTCTCAGTTTCCGATCTCTTTTGGACGTGGTTCAATCTGACTTTGTATCCAATTCATAATGAAAGCTTCAGCTTTCCCTTGTTCTTCCACTCTCACTATTCTCCCCAAGGAACTAAGGATTACCTTAAAATCTATCCAGTCATCTATTTATTATGTATTCATTTACTTAAAATATTTTATTAAGCCAGCCCCTATGATAATTATAATGGGGGTATTATAATGAGCAAAAGCAGCCATGGAGCTTAGCCTACAGACAAAAGTATACAGTAGCCAAACTTTCTCCCAAATAAACTTAAATCTCCATGGTGACAGGGCTATGACAGAGTGGCACATGTCACTGGGAGAATCTATAGTGAGAGAGAGTAGTCCTAAGCTCTGTTCACCACCATCAGGACCATCTGATACTAAATGCTAAATCCATGCATTCATGTTACCAACAAACATATTAGTGGCAAATTTAATGTCAGTTAACCATTTGTTGCTTACTATATGCTTGGTTTCCCTGATTTCCACCTGCCTCTTGGCATCTCCACAACCTACTGGTTGGCATCTCTGATGCTAATTATTTCTATATGGTAATACTATTGCTAGGATCACTATTATATTTGCCCAACATGAATTTCCTCTCATGAAAATTGGCCTAAGTCATAGGAGTACCCCACCCTAGTAAGCCTGACCAGTTTCCAGATCCAGATGTTTCTGGGGTAGCTTGTCCTAATTATATCCCAAGCTCCTTAAACAAGATTTTTAATTTTTTAAAATATATGTATAACAACTTATAATTTGTTTCTTCTAGTGAAATATTCTGGGAGTATTCCTCTATCTTATTAACCTTAAAGTTTGATCTCTTAAAATTCACGGCTTCATCTGGAGTTTTGGCTTGCTAATACTCATTGTAGAAGTAGCATGATATAGAATTGCATCTAAAATATTTAGGTAGGTGGACAATCTTCTGCTGGAAAAGACAGGGTCGGGGAAGCACAGTTATTTGCTCCCAGCTCCAAGTCAAAGGCCTGGCTCTGATCTATGTGAGAGAGGAGCTTCAGGCCTTGTGGAAGGGGCTCTTCATGTGAGGAAATTTGAAGCATGAATACCACAAAGTTGCTTTGGAAAAGCGACTACACTCTCTCTGTTTTTTGTGGGGGCCACAACTTTGTTCTAGCACAAAGAAACCTAAGAGAAAGCCTGGTATCCTGAAAGCCTTGATGCCTCAACATCTGTGCACAAAGCCATGAAAACCTAAAGGACAACAGAAGCCTAGAGACTTTTTGAAGAAACCACAGTTAGTAAGCAGCTCTGGCTGCCAATTTCTCGGTACCCAGACGTCACTCGTTCCTCCCATTTGTCCTGGCCATCAGAACACCAGTTTTGTTCAGTGGCAATGTACTCTATCCCAATGGAAGAACCACAATTGGGTTAAGCCAATCCTAGTAACATCACAGCTCTTTGGAAGTGATTGTTGTAGGGGTAGGTGTGAGACCTAGTTCCAGCCCAAGGAAAATTTAGTACGAGAATTTTTTTTTCCTTTTCAAGTAAGGGAGGAACATACAAGGAGATGCTCCCTGCCTCCCCCTTTCTGCTTTTGCACATTTTCTAATAGAAGAAAAAGGGGGAGGGGGGAACAAGAGTGGAAAAGCAAAGAAGCAATCTACATGGTGCTGAATACCATGAGTCCTGGTGGTCACCATGGCCAGGCAATTTGGCCTCTGTGCTGTAGGAGTATGATTGGTACACCTTGCCCTTTAACCTGTGCCCCTTGTGTGGCCAGTACGCAATGAGGAAATTGAGAGGGTCTGAGCGAGGTCCTTCGCTGTGCCATGACTAAAGGCATGGTACAAATGGAAAGCATTATCATCTTGTTATCTCTCATTTCAGGAGGGGTCCTCATTAACAACTGGAAGCTGTATCCTGCCATAGTCATAAAGCCATAAACGGTACAGAAATGAGCCATAAATTACTTCTAATTGCACTATCCCATCACATTAGAACCAGGGACTGCTCCAAATTAACAGGCAGCAAATTTAACGCAGATATAGGGATATCATTTTCTATGCAATACTTAATTAGCCTCTAGAAACTGCTATCATGGGGCATTACATCAGGGCCCTAGATGTATCTCCAGGAGAGCAACTGCAGTCATAGTACATAGTACAAAAGGTATGGATGGCCCCTCCCAGAGTTTGCAACCCATTCTAATTGCTCATGGACTGTGATCAGAAAGGACGTTCCAGAGTGGCATACTGTGCAATTGGCCTCTTACTTATTAAAGTGGTCTATAGCTGTTTCTTTATGGCTAGAGCGATGCTACGGCAAGCCCCTTCATTGCCTCTCCATGGTCTTGTCAATGATCTGACTGAGACAGTGGTGGCTCTTTATGTATACAGTTTAGAACAATATCGAGACCAACTAAAAACTCTAGCTGCCAATGAAGGATGGGTAATCTTGGTGGAGGATTCTATAGCCTTCTGTTCAATAACTGCTTAGAGTGTCATTGAATTCAATATTAGAGTTTAACCTGGACCAGAGGGGAGAAAGTGGAACACTCACCCGGGAGAGCACAACTTTCAGCACGGCCAGTCATCTCTGCCAATGACAAAAGGAGATCGGAGTTTATTTTGTCCTCCACTGGCTCAATCACTGAAAAAGTCCTGTGGAACTGGCTTTAGCAAACTTGTCATCGGATACTCTTGAGATACAAGATGTTCAGGGTCTAATCCTCCTTACTTCCTTGGATTCTGAACATTGTTGCTGGGAATGTATAATCATACTCATTAGAATACACAAGACCTAAAGCCAGCTGGAAAATCTCTCCTTCAAATTTTTCAAAAAAAAATAAAAAATAAGAAACAACTAATTATATCACAGAAGCGAAAACATGGTAATTAAAATGACCATTATGTAGCAAGCTTCCTATAATTATTGTTATTCATTTTGGCAACTGGGAGTTTGAGGATTTGAATTTTATTTTCCAAGCCATAAGTGTGAAAAAAAGCAATTTATTTACTTTACCGTTGGCCACTAGGAGATAATTTCCACCCATTTTCTTCAGACTTCATTGGAGGACTGTATCATTCCTCTTTATCCTTATCATTAATTTTTAAGGGATAGTTTTCCCGTCTATTCTCAGATCACATTGACAGGCACAATTCCTACACTATGCCAATCACTGATCTCAGTGCAGAGCCTCTTCTAGCTACGCACTCTCCCCAAATACTTCTTTCTCTTTTTTTTCATCCAGGGAAGGAAAAAGTTAACTCTGCAGAATTGTTTGAACTCATCTGCCCAATTTGTTATTGATGGCCACAATCATTTCCTAATTATTGCCAATTCTATGTCTAAATGTTAGATTTCATCAAATCACCACTATATATAATAGTGTCATGCCCAGGATAGAAGGATATAATGTATTATGTGGAAATAATAATCTTAAAAACAATAATAGGAGAGGAACACAGAAATTCTACAAAATAGAAAGATGAAGACCAAGAAAGGAACATATGAGACGACAGAGGAAAAATAAGTGTTACTCTATGCAACTCTTATAAATCCAATATCGTACTAGGAATGCTGTATGCATTAATCATGCACCTAAGAATAATCTTAACAGATGTTTTTGTCTGCATTTTATAATTGAGACACAGAGAGGTTAAATAACTTGTCTGTGATCATTCAGAGATAGAACTTGTAATTCATAACCAGATTTCTTGATTCCAAAGATTAAAATAATCATTTTTTTCATTTGCATATGCATAGCATCTTCCTTCATCTCTTTGTTTTTTACTTACCTGAATTTTAATAATTAAAGTATGTTTTTCAGAGACAGCATGTACTTTGGTCTTGTCTTTTTATTCACTCTGGGAATCTCAGTCCTTTAACTGGTACATTAAGCCATCCACATTTAAAGGAATGATGGAGGTGCCCCAGGGTGACTCAGTCAGTTAAGTGTCTGACTCAGTTTCTGCTCAGATCATGATCTCAGCATTGTGAGATTGAGCCAGCTTGGGATTGTCTCCCTGCCCCTGCTTGTGCTCATCCAATAAATAAATAAATAAATAAGTAAGTAAATAAATAAATAAATAAATAGCTTTGATGTATATAGTTGGATTAATATCTGCCATTTTTGTAACTGTCTTCTATTTGTTGCATCTGTTCCTTGATTCCTTTTTCCCCCTTTTTCTGGTTATTAATTTTTAACTTAGCATTTTCTAGAATTCCATTATAGCTTCTTTCTTAACATATCATTTATACTTCTTTTTAAAATGTTTTGGTGGCTACCCTAGAGCTTATGATACACATTTTAAAATAATCTAAGACAGCTTTCACATAACACCATACTGTTTCACATGCAGCATGGATATCTCATAGGAGAGTATCCTCTAATTTCTCTCTCCCGCCCTTTCTGACATTGCTGTCATTAATTTTGATGATCCCTATGCTATAATCAACCAATATGTTGCTCTGTTATTGTTATAAACAAACCATTATCAGGTGCCTCGGTGGCTCATTTAGTTAAGCGTCTGCCTTCAGCTCAGGTCATGATCCCAGGCTCCTAAAATGGAGTCCCACATAGGGCTCCCTGCTTAGCATGGAGTCTGCTCCTCCCTCTTCCCTCACCCTGATTGCTCCCTCTCTCTCAAATAAATGAATAAAATCATTTTTAAAAAATAAAATAAACAAGCTATTACTTTTAGATTAAGAATAAGAAAAGTAAAAAATATATATTTTACTTTTATTTATTCTTGCTCTCTCTTCCTTTCTTTATGCAGATTCAAGTATTTAACCTGTATCATTTTTTTCTCCTGCTTGCAGAACTTTTTAAAACATTTCTTGCAGAGCAGGTCAGCTGGTAAGGAAGTCTCTAATTTGTTTGTTTGTTTGTTTGTGAAAGTATTTCTCTTTCACTCATGAAGAGTAACATTGTTGAATATAATATTCTAGCTTGGTAAGAGTTTTTCTTTCAACCCTTTAAAGATTTCACTGCACTGTTTCTTCCCTGCATGGTTTCTGATAAGAAGTCTGCTATAATTTTTATCCTTTTTTCTCTATAGGCAAGGCAATTTTATCTCTCTGGCTTCCTTGAAGTTTTTCTCTTCATCTTTTTATTTATTTATTTATTTATTTATTTATTTATTTATTTATTTATTGTGTGGTTTGAATATGATACACTGAGTTGTGAGGCTTGGGGTGTTTATTTTGCTTGGTATTCTCTGAGCTTCTTGGATTTGTGGATGGTGCCTGGCATTAACTTTGGAGAATTCTCTACTATTATCATTTCAAATATTTCTGTTCTGTTTTCTCTTGTCTCTTCTTCCAGTATTCCAACTATGTATATGTTACACCTTTTGACATTATCTTACAGGTTTTTTTCATTTTTTCAATTGAGGTAAAATTAATATACAATGTTATATCAGTTTCAGATGTATAATAAAGTAATTCAACAACTCTATACATTTCTGAATGGGAAATTCTATACATTGCAAATGTATATCACTTGCAAATGATATACCTGATAAAGGGTTAATATCCAAAACATATAAAGAACTTATACAACTTAAACACACACAAAAACCCCATAAATAATATGATTTAAAAACAGAGAACTCGAATAGACATTTTTCCAAAGAAGACAGACAGATGGCAAACAGACACATGAAAAGATGCTCAACATTACTAATCATCAGGGAGACACACACCAAAAAAATGTCACTTTACACCTGTCAGAATAGCTAAAATCAAAAACACAAGACATAACAAGGTTCATTCTTTTGTTTTTCTCTTTGTATTTCAAGTTGGGATCTTCCTATTGACCTATCTTCAGCTTTACTGACTTTTACCCTCAGCTGTGTCAAGTCTACTGATGAGGCCACCGAAGACATTCTTCACTTCTGTTACTGTATTTTTTATTTGCAGAATTTTCTTTTGGCTCTTATGGTTTTCACATTGTCCATGTGTTTTTGCATACTGTTTACTTTTTCCATTAAAGCCCTTAACATTTTAATCATCATTATTTTAAATTCCTTGTCTGATAATTCCAGCATCTGTGGCACATCAGAATCTGGTTGTAATGATTGTTTTCTCTTCAGACTTTGAATTTTTCTTGACTTTTCACAAAACCTGTAGTTTTTGTTGCATACTGGTCATGGAGTATCGGTAACAGGAACTGAGGGTTTAACCAGGCTATTAGTGTGAGGATTTGTGCTAAGCTGGCTAGGAGATGGCCTGTGTTAAATGCTTGCCCTAACTGAAAGAACCGGAGACTTCAAATCCCTCCAATGTCCTTGTTTTTGTCTCCCTCTTGGCTTTGAGGTATCATCATATATAGTTCAGCTACAATCCACTGTTGAGACATGGAGACTTTTGGTGTGGTGTTAGGTAGGGTACGTGGGAGGGAATCACTCTATAATGTTTAAATTATGTCTACATCTTTTAGCAGGCCTGTGGCTCAGGCTGGGGCCTTCACAAATGCCTCTGTCCCTCCTCCAGAGGTGTGTATAGCTTTTTGCTTCTGTTCCCTTCCCTAGCTGAAGCATTCCGAATTTATTTCATTGAAACCCTACCCCCTAGCAATTATATTTATTGTTACCCACTTTAGGTGAGACAGGAAGGATGAAGAGAGTTCAAGGGAATAGAGAGAATTTCTTTTCCTCCTGTTAGGATAAAAATTGCACCCTGGCAAAGTCCTTTCCCCTGGAGAAAATACCTATGTCATGGAAGAGTCTTAGGGAATATTTAACAATGGTTACCTTTCTCCTCTCTCTGCCAAAGTCACAAGAGAATCTTTCACAAAGCCAGGTTTTAGGATTTCTCACTTTCAAGCTAGTCCACACTCAGCCTGCAGCAATTTGTTGAAATTACCACTAAATGTTCCTACCGGTTTATAGTTCCAGTAGCTCCTGCTCCAGGGTAAGCAGATCTCCGTGGCTGTATCTTTCTGTATGCACCTGTCTCTACAGATTTCAGGGTGATGTTTTGCCCTGTAACCTCAGTTCTCTGATGTGTCCAAGCAAAGTGGATGATTTTTCACTTTGTCCAGGCCTTTCTTGTTGAAAAGATGGTGGTAACAACTTCTAAGTTCTGTACATGTCAAAGCTGAAACTGGAAGAAATCATCCTTTTTTGGATAAGGACAATTTGGTGAGGAAACTAATAAAGAATAAATTAAAGTTTGATGAATCAGACACAGCCAATGTCTAAAACACTGGTCCTTCTAGAAATTTTAATATTCATTTTATGTGCATCTATAAGTAATAGATAGTAGCCAAAGCTTCCAGATTTCTTTTCTACTTCCACCATGACTTCACCATATATACTAGTCTATTAAACACTCTGAGGAAAAAAAGATATCCATTACCAAAAAAGTAATTCCTTTGGAAATAAAGGCTCAGAAAAATCCTTCTTTAAGAGTCACATGTCCAGTGCTATTGATACCAAATGTTTCCCAGATTTATCTGACTATGAAACTCCTTGATTCCTTCTTATTACCTATTAATATCCATGATGGACAGAATAATGGCACTCCAAAGGAGTCCAGATCCTAATTCCCAGAATTGGGGAATATGTTACCTAATTGGCAAAAGGGACTTTGCAGATGTGGTTAAATTACAGATTTTGAGATGAAGAGATAATCCAGGATTATTGGGGGCGGGAGCACCGCCAAATTAATCACAAGTGTCCCTGAGGGAGGCAGGAGAGTCAGAAACAGAGAGAGGTAATGTTACCATGGAAGCAAAGAGAGATTTGAAAATGCTATGCTGCTGGCTTTGAAGGTGTGGGAAGAAATCACAAGCCAAGGCATAAGAGAGACTCTAGAAGCTGAAAAAGATAAGCAATAGATCCTCTCTTAGAGCCTCTGAAGGAACCAGTCCTCCTGATATCTTGACCTTATTTAGCACAGTAAGACTAATTTTTCACCTCAAACTTCCAGAACTGTGAGATAATGAGTTCGGAGTGTTTTAAGCCACTAAGTTTGTGGTAACTTGTTCCAATAACAATGGGATACTAATACAACACTCTATTATGTTTTCAATGGAAAACCCTCTGGGAAATGACACACGATAGGCAAGTTATAGTATTAGGCATTATAATGGATATAAAGAGAAACAGACAGACGGTGCTCCAACTAAGCCTACAAGTGAGCAGAGTACGCAAAGTGTAAAAAACAGATAGAAGACAGACTATAAAAGAAAAAAAAATGTCCTCCATGAAGATACCATCATTGAAGGATCACAAAAAGAGAGATTAATTTTGGCTAGGTAAATTTAAGAAATGTAACAAATATTTGTTTAAAACTTATTGTGAGATAGTCATGGTGCCAGGCAGAGTAGCTACAGGGATGAATAAGAAATGGTTCATGTTCCTCCTTTGATAAATAATTTCTTTTGCACAAGAGCCAAGTTAATCAATATAAGACTGGTTATGGCCCATGTTATAAGTAAGAAATGTTTTATTAGTTTTGCAGAGTTGAAAGTACCTAAATCATTGAATGAGAGGATGTAATGAGAAAATACTCATTTCGGTGGTCTAAAACATTCATTTCTAGGCATATGAGCAATATGAAAATAGAAGGAGGCACTTTAATCTCTCATCCCATTCATAAATGCTTCACAAGCATTATTTCATTTCATCTTCAGAATATCTAGAAATGAAAATATTCACACTGCCATTTTTGCCTTAGAAATAGGAAAACTGACACTCTATGAGTTTGCACCCCAAACCTTCCACCTTCTCTACCTTCATTCCTCAGCGATTGATAACTGGTGAGGTTTGTGAGCACTGGTGTGGCACGATCAAGCCTGTGAATCTCATTGTCCTTTTCATGTCATGACCTGTCATCCTGAATCACTAGAAATGCCAAATAGAGATTAGCACTAACAGCTCCCTTCACTCTGAGTTTCCTTCTTCCTACAGAAAGCTAAGTGTAGGTAGTGCACCACTGCTTCACAGTGAATAGTCACAAAAGGCTACACGGTTTATGTTAAAATTACTGAGACTACATAGTTGATGTCAAAACTGTTGGAATTTCCAGGACAAGAAATTAGAAGGTAAAAGGAGAACATGTAATTTACCTACACACTCCAGTTCCCAGAAGACAAATACACATTGTCATTGAGAAGGGTTCTTTGGTGCCTGACAGCTACAGAGTCTGTATCTCATCTTTGCTTAGAGGTTCTAATACAAACACCAGGTCCTAAAACAAAATGGGAGATAAAAGTCTGCAGATATTTCTTAACAAATATTGCTCATTTTATCCCTAAATTCTAAGTTCTTATGAAACTTTGTTTTAATCCAGATAAAAGAATGAAAGTCATTATTTCAGTGATTATTTAAGTCATAAACCTTGAGAAATGGTTATCAGAGGCAGTTAATGACCTAGCCTCTCAGCTAATGGAGGTTAACACTCTAATAAACCATTTGTTAACTGCAGCAATTGACTGATTGCAAGAGAATTACAGCTATTATAACTCTTTTATGACTGATGGCGGAGGGGTGGGGGGGAGGCATGGTTAGATGGGGACAGCATGTACAAGCACACCAAAAGGTGACTATAGAGAAAATGATTGCCACCTGCCACTGAAATGTTCCCCTTACAAAAAAGTGAGAAGGAAAGAGGAGCCACCATGATATAAGTAGATAATGAATAAGACTTCAGGAAGTGTTATTCTTGATATGAAAGTAAAAATTGCCAGAACTAAGACTGCCTGAAGCATTCAAATGTATTCTCAGTAAAAATGAACATTGACTACTTTGATGAAAGTTTGAAACCACTCAAACACTGAACATGGAGAGAACTTCTGCCTTCATAAGGAAATGTCTTTCTAAATGCAATTTAAATACTTCAAGAATCTATATTTTGAGGACTGGAAATTGGAATCATATTTCCCTGACAATTAGTGAGATTTTTTTTTCTCAAATACGGACATTTTTAAAGCAAAAGAGTAGGCATTATTTTTCTAAATTGGAGAGTCAAGAATATGCAGTTTTGGTTAGGATTATATTTAATGATTGTGAGTGGGGAGAAAAGTAAAAATAAATGGCTTCAATCAGATCAATTTTTATTTCTCAAAAAAAAAAAAAAAAAAATTTTTATTTCTCAATTGTATAAAAGAATTTAGAGCTAAGCAGGCCCCGCTATGGGTGACTTTGGCACATGAAGTTGTCTGAGGTCTAGATTCCTCCTCAGACACCAGGCCAGCAACTCTAAAATGTGGTGTGTTCCTCCCAATGATAGAGAGCTCCATCCATTAAATGGGTGTTCTGGCCAGCAGGAGGAAGGAAGAGGGACAGAAAGCCCTGACCTTCTGTGTAGTGGAGAATTAACCTTACCAAAAAAAAAGAGACTCGGTCTTTGCCCTCAGCTACTGAGAGGTGATTTCTTGGTCCCTGAAATTCTCCACATGATAGAACTGTTTGCGCCATGGGATTTGACCATTGGACAGCCTAATAGTGTGACTTGTGATGGGCCCTACACAGTATACATTCCAACCACCAGAGGAAGTGGAGACTATAGGTAGGAGCCCAATCTCTTGGAGGGACTGGAGACTTCAGGCCAGCCAATGATCAGTATGTGATGGAACCCCACTAAAAACTCTGGACACCAAGGCTTGGGTGAGCTTTCCTGGCTGAAAAGACTCCGTGTGTTTGTCATCTTGTCACACATCATGACCAGGAGGAGTTTATGCCATCCATAACTCCATGGGGGGCCAACAACAGAAAGTTCTGCAGTTGGCTCATTGCTAGATTCTGTCTTCTTGCATCTCCCTCCTTGGCTAATTTCAATCTGTCTCCTTCCCCTGTAGTGAACAGTAAATGTAAATACAGCAGCTTTACTGTGTCAGTTTTGTGAATCCTTATAGTGAACTACCAGACCAGGAAGGTGTTTTGGGAAGCCCCTGAACTTGTAGTTGGTGTCAGATGTGAGGCAAGTCTTGTGTGCACTGTGTTCCCTCTAACCTGTGTACTTAGCTGAAACTCCCATAACCTGCTTTTTTGAGGAACAGTCCAGAAATACTATAAAACTCTTCAATTCACATCTCATTGGCCAAAACTTAAACATATGGACACACCTACCTGTAAAGGAGTCTGAGAAATACAGATTTTTGGTTGAGTATATTTCTACATTAATAAATCAGGAGTTCCATGACTTAGAAAGAGAAGGATAATGGGCCACACATTGTGATACACACCTTCCATAAAAACAGACTGTAAAATATCTATAGTCAAAAAACTTCATGTCTACATCCTAGATAACAAGTAAAATTGGAATGCTCATGTTTTTGAAACAATCAAGAATTTTCTATTTAACTGAAAGTAGTTTTCATGTCAACCTTCACTTTTTGCCTTATAATTTATATGCTTGCTTCTAAGCATGATTACCTTTCACTTTATGCCAAACATATTATTCTTGATATCTTCGGAATATAGAAGCAACATAGTAACAGCTACATGTCAAGTGTGATATGTTTGGTGTTATATAAAAATCAAACTACTCCGTCAGAGAGGTAGGTATTTCCATTTTATAGGTAAGAAAACTGTAGCTCGTAGATGCTAATGCCTAGCTAATGCCTAGCCCTCTGGGGCTTGAAAGATTGGGGGTTCCTATATTCTTTCAAAATATAGGCTTTCCACAGAGGTCTCAAGCCACTGCTTTACCAAAGTCAAGATGGACACTATCTGGAGTGCGTATAGCCTCTCACTACCTTGTTGGTCTGGGTTGATACTACTCCAATGTAATCCTTGCTTCCCAAGGAAAGAAAGGCTGAGCTCTAAAACACCAGAGCCCCCCCTACCTCTTTTTTCCAAGGATGCCTCTGAGGTTTGGGAGATATATCTGATTTCTATAAAGTAGTAGAGGTGGCAGAGGGTGGACGTCTGGTCCTCTCTGCAGCTATCTGCCCACTCAGCACCCAGGAGACATCCTTGTCCCTCTGTGGTGTTTGGTTGTCCATCAGTACAGATCACTGCTGGTCAACCTCGTTTCAACCCCACGGTCTCATCATGTCAGAGGCTTTCTGCAAGCCATAGCTGAGTCTTCCTAAATGCTCAAAGCTATGATTTCCCTGCCTCTTGAGTATGATTTATGTTTCTGACTCTTGTTCCTGTCTCTAGCTCTCAAACCTGTATACCAAGACATTGGATGTAGTCACTTCAGCTTCCCCAACATGCTGAGCAATGGGGCACCAAGATTGCAGCTTCCACAGGATTCAGCTGGCAACAGACATAGGCTTTCTCTGCCTTCTGATCTACCAACCTTTCTGGGGTTTCTATTCCCCACCTTCCTCCCATCCCTGCTAAGAGAAGAGCCCAGAAATAACAGGTTCAAGAACCCACCAACACCTATGCTTTCCTCCATCCTGTCTATCCTGGGAAGGTTTTCTAGTCTCATAACCCAAAAGAGCCAGATAAATATGATCACATGTTTCCTACACCCTCAGTGGCCTAACCATCTGAACTTTCAAAATGGAAAAGCCTTGACTGTGTTTCTGCCCTAACAACCTTTCTCTGGCCTATGGGCATTAGAGAGAGGGATGGTGCAGTGGTCTTGAAATGTGCCCTTCAGACCAGTAGCATCATCACCACCCAGGAATTTGTTAGAATATGCATGTTCAGACTCTCCCCCTGATTTACTGACTCAGAACTTCTGGGAGTGGCTCCCAGCAATCTGTAACTCAAGGAGTCCTCTGGGTGATTCTGATGAATGCTCAAGCTTGACAAACATGGTACAAGGTTAACTGCTAGAGTTAGGCTGCTTGGGTCTCACGAGCTGTGTGACCTTGGGCAAATGGCTTAATGTCTCTGTGCCTTCTATAGGTACTACAACTGCAAAATAGGGATGAGGCTAACATTGAGGCTTTTGTAATGATTACATGGACTAATAAATTTAAAGTACTCAGAGCACAGTCTGGCATATAGTAAGTACTATAAAAATAGGTGTTACTTGTATTATATCTTCTGAGTAAAGCTCAAATTGCGTGAAGGGCTGGAGCAACAAAGAATATCAGGGTGAGAGGCATCAGTTAAGGTTTCAAATATACCAGCTCACAAAATGTAAAAAAATAAAGCCGCCTTACTTCAATTTCTTTAAATTCATTCTATAATCCATATTTTGTATCTGTTGGCTTTCTCACTCTTTAGTTTGAATTAAAGATCACATTGAATCACACAAAAAAGACTTTCTAAAATAATTCATTCAATACTTCTACCAAAAGAATGAAAGAATTACGTGGGAACTAAGGCTGTTTCATCCACGTAGGAGCAGTGACCAAAGCACTTGTTTACTGGTTTTAGGCACTCAGATGTGCGAATCATGCCACTGGCTTAGAAATGGGAAAGACGTTTAAAATGCAAATTCTTTTCCTACAATAGGATTTGACCTGTATTACCATATGCTGGCTGAGCTTACTGTTAAATAAATTACCTGCTGAAAGAAATTGCTCACTCATTCACATGAGGTGAATTCAATTCTTCAAGGAATTCAGTGTCCCATTTAGTAATTTAGGCAATTTACTCAACATTAGTTATTTACTCTAGGTTCCAGAAAACGCTCGCCTCATCTGATTCATCAGCACACCTCTAGAGATGAGATCAGCTACAGATTTGGAAATGAATACTTCCCGCAATTTTGTGAAGCTATCACCTACATGACTAATGACCCACCTCTCATTTAAGAGGGAGTGTGATCCTGGTGTCAACACTCTCTCCAAGGTCTTCCATGAGGAAAGGGTAGCTCCACTGATGACGATTGATAAAAGCTGGAAATCTGCCTTTCCTACTTTCTTGGAAGGAGTATTCAAAAAGGTATATAATGTAAAAATATGTAAGGATTAACTACCTCTTTTAAATCCCCCAACCATCTGCTTCATTTTGGTCATCATCCCCTTGTCAAATTCACAGGAAAGAATAGTCCAGTGTCAGGCACCCTGTGGAAAACAGAAAAAATACTCTTTCGATACAATACAATACATCTGGTATTTGAAAATATCACTGTTTTGGCTCATATTCCAATCTTGATGTGGGTGATGTTTGGCATCATGGAAACATGACAACAATGAAGTTAAAATAGAGTAAATAAAATCATAACATTTTTAGGTTGGAGAGAGCCCTACTGGTGAATCATCTCATCCAACTCCTCCATTTTACATACGGGAAAACTCAAGGCCAAACTGGTGGCCTCTCTGCAAGCTTCTTAAAACACTGTGGATTTACAAACACCTGGACTTAAAATTACAAACCTCATCTTATCATAAGGAGGACTGTATCTGCATTTTCTAGGGACTCTCCTAGCCACTGGCAGTTCTGAAGTTGGGTAAGACCTGCTTAAAGACAGGTAGACACAGGATGATGAAAGACCCTATGTCCCATGCCGAGAAAAATGCACCTTCTCTATTAATAACAACAAACACTGATTGATTTCATTATGTGCCACAGTGCTGAAGTCTCACCAACATTAGTTCATAAGGTCCTTACAAAAACCTTGTGAGGAAGGCTTTATCATTATTCCTTTTACATATGGAAGAACTGAAACAACAGTTGTCCTTGGGTTACCCAAGGTCAAATGGACAACTGGCAAAACTGGGACTCACACTTGTCTGACTCCAAGGCCCATTCCCATAACTGTCCCTTCTTGAGCAAGGGAATGACATGATCACGCTCTCCTTCTAGAAGATTAATTTGGCAACAGCACAGAGCATGCACTGTCTTTTTCCTAGCCCACAGCACAAACAGGAATAACTTAACTACGGTTTCCTTTAGCCATTTAGAGATTTATGAGAAAGTCGTTTCATACTTCTCGGATTTAAAATGCTCATTTCTCTTTACATCAACATTTTTTTTTTTTTGAGTCCTGAATTGTGACCTAATGGTTTCCTTATTCACAGGTTTCCCTTCCCTCCCCTCCTCTGTCTCTCAGTGGAGCCAATTTCTCTCTTGATGACCATTATTGCTTTCCTAAGGCCTTGGGCAAAAAGACAGGGCTCTCCTACCCAGGCTAATCACCAGAATAGACACAAAAAAAGGAGAGGGGAGGGAGGAAATTTGTTCGATATAATTACAAACAATAGCACACAAAGCTGCCTCTATCCCTTAATGCTGAAATGTATCCGTTCAAACTAATTGGTTTTGGGGGGACCACTAATAAATCCTAATATTTCTCAAAGAGAAATGGCTTGTAATTTAATTTATATTAAGCTGTTACTAAAGTTTATGCTAATTAAATCTGGGCTTCAATAGCAATTAATCCCAAGAACAATCTGAAAATATAAATAATGTAATAAAGTAAACAACTCTGCATGCCCCCCGAGAAACAACAGGGAGCGTGGGGTGGGGCTGGCTCTGAGTTTGCGTGCATGAGAGCAAAAAGGAGAAAGAACTGTTCCTTGTCCTCTCAGCACAGAACATTTCCTCTATAATAAGCATAGATAGATTCTGCATGTATTTCCTTCAGAGAATGGATCCTCTGTTGCAAATGCTGAAGGTTAGCTCTGGAGGTGTCTTCTGTGAACAAATGACTTGTCAAGGCCCACCCTGGGAAGAAAATGAACTGATCAGCATGGAGGCACAAGGCAATCTCCAAGGACACTGCCAGCCCTGAAGGCTCAACCCAGCATAGGTATGCTGCTCTCTTTGGTTATATCAGATGCCTTCTGGTCTTCCCAAGGGTGCAACACCTACCAAATGTGTATTCCCCTTGGCCCATTCACTGAAACGCCAGCCCAAAGAGAATGAGATGAGCCCTGGTTATATATGAGGTGTATCTCTGCATGCACTTTTCTAGTACAGATTCTTTAGGTTTATAAGATATATATTTTAAAGTTTTACGAATTCTTCTAAGTAAACCTTCACGTAGCTGCAGCCAAAAGGGACTAAAGTTTAAAAAGTCTGATTAAGGAATAAAATAAGTACCTCCCAAAGCAGTTATCCTTTACACCCCATCTTTGAACCCTTCAGCATACAAAAAGCTAAAAAAGGAGCTCCTGGGAGGCTCAGTTAGGTAAGCTTCTGACTCTTGATTTTGGCTCAGGTCATGATCTCAGGGTCATGAGATTGAGCCCCATGTTGGGCTCTGTGCTGGACATGGAGCCTCTGTCCCTCTCTTTCTGCCCCTTCTCGCCTCTAAGAAAAAAAAGAAAGAAAAGAAGAGAGAAAGAAAGAAAGAAAGAAAGAAAGAAAGAAAGAAAGAAAGAAAGAAAGAAAGAAAGAAAGAAAGAGAAAAGAAAAAGAAAGAAAGAAGAAAGAAAAGAAAGAAAGAAAGAAAGAAAGAAAGAAAGAAAGAAAGAAAGAAAGAAAGAAAGAAAGAAAGAAGGCTATTAGTCAAATTCCCTCAGGGCTAAAGTGAGAAAGGCCTATGTCTTTCTAGATACCTTCACTAGAAGTGAAGGTGTCTAGACTCCTCCCTCAAGGAGCTAATCCCTATATACTCCGCTAGGATCTCCTTTCTGGAATTTTCTGCCCACTTTATAAAAGTGTTGTAAGTATAAGATGATATGAATTGGAGGCTGTATCTAAATGCCAAAACCTTCCAAAAACATAGGCTATTATCTTTTTTAAAAAATAATTTATTTATTTATTATTATTTTTATTTTTTTTTTTAGGGTAAGAGAAAGGGAATATGTGAGCATGGAGGGGCATAGGGAAAAGGAGAGAGAGAATCTCAAGCAGACTCCGCACTGAGCATGGAGCCTGATGATCATGACCTGAGCCAAAATCAAGAGTCAGAAGCTTAACTGACTAAGCCACCCAGGTGCCCCAAGGCTATTATCTTTGAAGACTAAATGAAGTAAATCCTAAATCTTTCTAAATAGGTTGCCTCAAGCAATCAGTGCCTAAGCAAGGAGACTGGGCAGGGGGTTGGGGGTATGAGTAAAGACTTGAAAGAGTATCATTAAATGAGGACTTAATTATTTACAAAGTGCTAAGCAAGGCATCTCCGTTTATAACACCAAATTTAACTTTTAAAACTTTCCTCTGAAAGAGATACTGTTACCCCCACTTAACAGGTGGGTAAGTTGAAACAACAAGGGTTAAGAATCTTGCTCAATGTCACACAACTAGTCAATAGCCAAACTTATTCTCAAACTCAGGGCTCATGAATTTGGATTCTAGATACATAATACTTAAAAGGGAACCAATTTTTCCATCTTTGGATTAACCATCTTGTTCAAAAGCCCTGTCATGACTGCTACTGGATCATGGTCTAAAAGCAGGGACTTTTTCACATCAGTTAGACATTAGGCAAGGTTTCTACTTTCTCCATCTAAAATGCCCTACCTCAATGTCCTCTCTGTCTCTGACCTGTCTATTAAATTCTGTAAGACCCAGAGCAAATACCACCTTCAAGAAACCTTCCTAGAACGCTCTATTCCTCAGTGATCTTTCACTCCTCCTTAATACACTTCCAATTGAGCACATCTATTCTTGGGACCCTTAATGATATGCATTTGTCTGCTGATCCTGAAACTGTTCCTGAGGTTGGGGCTTCAGTCTGCAGAAAGACCATCACCTTCTTGAAAACATAACTCTTATCTGTCTATTAATTCATTTATTTATATTGTACTCTCCTAGAAAGACTGTATGCTATCTTTAAAATATTTAATGATATTTATTGAGGGGTGCCTGGATGGTTCAGTCAGTTAAGTATCTGCCTTTGGCTCACTCAGTTCATGATCTTGGGGTCCTGGGATTGAGCTCCACATCAGGCTGTCTGCTCAGGGATGATCTGCTTCTCCCTCTCCCTCTGCCTCTGTGATCTCTCTGGCTCTCACTCTCTCTCAAATAAATAAATAAAATCTTTCTAAAAAATGATACTTATTGAGATTATTTTGGTACAGGACTGTATAAATCCTTATCTGTATTAAGTACTAATATAAAGTACAATCAGATAAATATATGATTGACTTCATTGGATTTTCTCAGAAAGATACAATTTTTATCCCCATTTTAAAGAGGCAGAAGCTTAGGTTCAGAGACTATCGTAATTTTCCCAATGTTGCTCAGCTAGTACAGAAAACAGTAAGATTAAAACCAGGTAAGTTTAACTGCAGAGCTTAGTTCACACCCCCTGGGTAGTACCACCTTTCCATGACACAGGCAATTTACATTGATCTTAATAGACTGAATCCAGTATCTACAAAAATATCCAAGACTGACCACCAATTCCTTGAGCTTAACTTTGGTTCTAATTTTCAAAATGCCTAAGGACTTGGGATTTAAGATATTATGCTCTTTTTGTACTATTTAATTGTTCCTTCAGGGGTTTCTGACATAACAAGATGGTAGAGTGGATGAGGTTTCTGAACTCTTATTTGGCATCATTAGGTTTTATAGTCCCTACAAGTTCTATACTCGAAAATCTTGAATCTGATATCAGTGTGTGTGTTATGGTCTCCTCTAAGTAAATTTGAACCTAGCAACAACGGTACCAACACTCTGTGATATATACCTACTGAGAAAAGCTTTCATTAGTGTTGACCCACTATTAAGGGCTTTTTTATTAGACTACAGACTACAGAGAAACATTAGGTTGGTCTTATCCAAAGTCAAATTTCTTGAGCATGACTACTGATATCACACACATACATCCAAATTAGAAAATGGTAGGTGTGTTATTAACACAAGTATAATAATATAAAAAAATGAAAGAATTTAAAAAGTATAAGGATAATGTGAGTATACATACAGCAGAAAGAGTAAGAACAAGTGGCCAGAGATGCCAGCACTGTGAAAACGAGTGTCAGAAATGGGAAATATAAAGCATTGCATCATCATAATTTGTGACATCTACACCATTATAGTAGTGCTTGGAGAGTTAACTGAAATCAGCCAGATGTAGCATCTATTTGGGGTTGGTTCTAAAATACTCCATTTTCCTTCTCATATTTCTCATTTCTCCAAAATAATTATACAAACTATACTGCAAAGCCCAGAAGGGAAATTCAATTTTTATGAAGAAAACATGAAAAATCTTACACAAGAAAAATATGTTTAAATGTCTTTCTCCTCCGCTTCCCTGGTTTCTCATCTATTTTAATTAAGACTCTCTATTTAGGCGACAAGTGATTTCATATTCTAAGAAACACAAACAAAAATTTACCCTTCTCATAATGTTTTCTAGTCTTTCATTGAATTATTTCTTGGCAGCCAAAAAAAAAAGTCTTTCACAAAATCGATTAAACTAAAATTAAACAAACTGAATGATTTTAAGATGAACATTTTTCACCCTTGAAATTATTCCCCCATTGTACTATATTGTATATGTCCTTTCATTTACACACACACATACACACACACTATCATTAATTGCTAATATCTCTCTGAACAGCAGAAGGCTAAAGAAGATGTCTTTCCAAAGTCAGAGAGGCAGACAAACTATAAGAGAAGTTGAACTCTAGGGAACAAATAGGATTGCTGGAGGGGAAGGGAGGGTGGAAGGATGGGGTAACTAAGTGATGGGCATTAAGAAGGGCACTTGATAGAATGAGCACTGAGTGTTATAGGCAACTGATGAATCACTAAATTCTACCTCTGAAACTAATAATACATTATATGTTAACTAAATTGAATTTAAATACAAAATTTTTTTAAAAAGATGTCTTTCCTATTTGTCAACTAGTAACCTTTTGATATTAGGAAGAACCATTTATATGGAGGCCTTTGCCTTTATTCAACCCAATCCTCAACCCACTGTCTTCTATATCCTCCCATGCATAAAGTGCACGCAGGCATATTTCATTCCTTTGTCCATTTTTGTTTGGGATAAATCAGAGAAAATCTAATATTCTAAATGAAACAGCAGTTTGTAGCATGGTTTTAAAAGATTCACATATGGCAAGATTGCTAGTGTTACTAAAAGATAAAATATTCATGGTAGATCAATTTTCTCTTTAGATCATCACAGCATGAACACAAAAATATCCGTCTATATCTATCCATTTATATGAAAATATTTTTCTCATACAATTACTGAGAGAAATTATATACTGTACCAGCCCAAGAACTTTGGGATACTTCTGGCAAGTTACTCTACACACATGTAGCACTTGATCTTTTTTCCAAGAATTTTTAGGAGCACAAATTCATTTGGATTTCACAACAGCCTAGGAGAATAGGAAAGCCAGTATTATAATCATTTTAGAGAAGAGCAAATCCAATGCAATAAGTCCTTATTTAATGTCAGAAGTGAGTGGAAAATCCTAGACTCCCAAAACTTTGATCAGTTATCTTTCCACTGTGCCACAAAAATAGGCTTTGTTTGTCTTTCACTGTTTTTAAAATACTCTTACAAAGACGTTCATTATAAATAAATTGTGGTTTTGAATTCTACATATAAAAATGCAAATGTAAATTGTCTTACAACTCTAAAAGGCTGGATCCATCAATATCTATAGTAATTTTTATGAAATATTTACACTCTAGTTACTTATGTGTGCATCTTAAAGAGTAAGAGTCAGCAGACTAGAGCAGGCCAAATCTGGTCTGCCACCTTGTGTTTTGTTGTTTTCTTAACAGTCTGTGAATGAAACATGATTTTTACATTTTTAAATATTTGGAAAGGATCAAAATAAGAAGAATTTCATCCCAAGTGAAAATCACATGAAATGCAAATTTCAGTGTCCATAAATAAAGTTTATTGGAATGCAGCCACACTCATTCTTTTACATATTGTCTTTGCCTTTGCTACTGACTTGAATAGTAATGAGAGATCACATGGCTCAAAAGCCACACATATGTATTATCTGACCTGTTACTGGAAAGGTTTGCCATACCTGTTATAGAGTATACCCTTTTTCATTCCTACCAAATTATCTTTTCTTG
Organism: Canis lupus familiaris; assembly: GCF_011100685.1. NCBI lineage: Eukaryota > Metazoa > Chordata > Mammalia > Carnivora > Canidae > Canis > Canis lupus. Next base: position 54,402,124 of record NC_049229.1, on the reverse strand, counting down.
ATCAGGAAATAAAAGAATGTCCATTTCTAGAGCACCCTCCATGTAATACTCCTAGTATTTCCGTCCCTAGAAAGGGAGATAAAAGTTGAGACCTTCCTAAGAAAATAATTATCTTACTAATAATCATAGGAAAGTCTATATGACACAGGAATAAAATATTTTGTAATTTGGAAGGTTCCAGAACCTAATTAGTTCCATTAGATAAAGAGAACTACAGGGTGGAGGTATAAGAAAGCACAACAGCCTGTACTTGGGAGCTCCTACCCAGCTCTTTGGAGTAGACGTATTGAAACATCTTCCCAGAGTAAAGTAGAGAAGTTTCCCTAGTTCCTAGTCTCTAAACGGAGGATGTTTTCAGAGGGAGATAGATTCATTTCTCTTTCCCCAAAACTATTAAAACTACAAACATCTGAGAACTCCACAGACCACTAGACCCAATTAGCTTTGGACATTGGCCCATGCAAGTCACAATACATAACACAATTGAAATTTCAGGCCAAAGTCACCAACTTTGGGCCCAGTCTGTAAAAGGGGCCAACACACCTGTTAAAGATATGATGGCAAGCTGCCATGTTTTGCAGTAGTCAGAAGTTCAGTGTCATGTAAAAGACTTTTGTCCCTAGTGCTGAGATAATGAGCTTGCTCCTTCTTGATGATTTATGGGATGCAGATGAGAAACTGGCTGATTGAGACTTTGGAAGATGAAAGTTTTCTGCTCTTGGCAGTAGTACGAGTACCCTGGAGAACATGGTTTAACTGCTCCAGTTCTTTTACTGCCATTGGAAAAAAGTCTAATAACAAATTATGCCAGGTGAATATAAATAATACTTATTTCACTCAATTTGCTGTCTGGAAAGCACTCTGAACTTCTTTGCTAAACCAAACTATGATATTCTGATAAATAGTTCTTGACATACTCCAAAGTCTTGCTTTTCCAGAGCAACTGGCTGGTCCCTAAATTACTTCAGTTGTGGTGTTTTGAAGATTGACATCAAAGATTGAATAGGAAAGCCAGTATTATAATCAGTTGTGGTGTTTTGAGCTTAAATTTAGGCCTCTACATTCAGTCCCTATTAGCCATAAACATAACCTTTTTCTCCTACCTCCTTAATGTAACTCAATAAAAAACTTGAATTTTGCTAGAATGTGAAAAAATTTCAATGTACCAATGGTATATACCTGAGGTTAATGAGTACCATCTTGTATTATAGATTCTGCTTTAAATAAGCATTAAATAAATCCTTCTGTCTAATATAGTAACCACCAGCTACAAGGACTATTAAACTTAAATTTAAATTAAGAAAAATTAAACAGAATGTAAAATTTACTTCTGCAGGCACACTAACATGTTTCAAGGGCTCAATAGCCACATGCGGTCAGCGGCTCCCATATTGAACTATGCATATGTACAGCCTTTCCATCATTGCAGTAAGCACTATTGGACAGGCTTGTGCTAAATCTTAACCCACAAAAGTAAAATTATCCTTTAGTCCTCTTCTTATTTTCCACTTATTCTTAGAGCCAAAGCAAAGCTTTTGTCTTTTTACTTTTGAAGAAAAAAAATAGAAACTAATATTTTTTTGAGTATCTGCTATGTACTAAGCATACATTCCTGGTTTACTCAAATAATTCATTTAATTCTCCCAAAATAGTCAAAGAGGTCCTTTATTCCCAGGTCTGCTCCCTTTAAGGCCCCTGATCTAGGCTGTCTCCACACCTGTCTCTTCACTGTTTTGTTTTGTTGCCATTAAATAAACATTTACTGTGTACTTATATTATGCCTAGGAACTGTTCTAGAAGTTGTCATCTACCTGGTGCTGCCTCTGGGAATCCTATTTTGTCAATCTTTGATGTCTTCATCTTTCTCAGGAATCCTTCCACAGCTCCTCTTATCAGAATGAATGTAGCCCATGTTCTCTCTGAGCATCTTTCCACAGTTTTCCTTCAACAACCCACAATGAATCCCAAACCTGCCTCTTCTCCATCCTGCTCTTTAGCTGGTGAGCTATGAAACCACTGAGTCCTTCTGCCAAAAATGCAAGGAAGATCTAAGTATCCCCATTTCTTCTCACAATTTCATCCAGAAATTCAGTTAAAGTGTGTATATTAAAAGACAATCACTATATAGTCATTGCTCTGAGAAAGTCTAGTTGTCTTATTTGAACAGCAAATATTTACTAAAGGCTCTGGCATCTCAGCTTCAAATGGTTTTCAGAGAGAAAACACTTTATTAGAAATACATTGAATCCTTAAAAACCTAAATATGAGACCTGAAACCATAAAAACCCTAGAAAAGAACACAGGCAGGAACTTCTTTGGCATTGGCTATAGCAACTTCTTTCTAGATATGTCTTCTGAGGCAAGAGAAACAAAATCAAAAATAAATTATTGGAACTACATCAAAATAAAAAGCTTTTGCACAGTGAAGGAAACAACAAAACTAAAAGGCAACCTATGGAATGGGAGAACATATTTGCAAATGATATATCTGATAAAGGGTGAGTATCCAAAATATATAAAGAACTTATCAAACTCAACATCCAAAATGAATAATCCAATTAAAATGGTGGAAGACATGAATAGACATTTTTTCCAAAGAAGACATACAGCTGGCCAACAGACATATGCAAAGATGCTCAACATCACTTATCATCAGGGAAATGCAAATCAAAACCACAATGAAATGTCACCTCACATCTGTCAGAATGGCGAAAATCAACAACATGAAAAAACAGGTGTTGACAACAATGTGGAGAAAGGGGAACCTTCTTACACCCTTTTGGGGAATGCAAACTGGTACAGCCACTCTGAAAAACAGTATGGTAGTTCTTCAGAAAGTTAAAAATAGAACTAGCCTACAATCCAGCAATTGCACTACTAGGTATCTACCCAAAGAATACAAAAATACTAATTCAAAAGGATACATACACCCCAATGTTTATAGCAGCAGTATCCACAATAGCCAAAATATGGAAACAGCTCAAGTATCCATCAACTAATGAATGGATAAAAAAGTTGTGGTATATTCAATGGAATACTGTTCAACCATAAAAAAGAATAAAATAATGCCTTTTGCAATGACACGGATGGAGCTCAAGAGTATTATGCTAAGCAAGGTAAGTCAGAGAAAGACAAATACCATATGATTTCTCTCATATGTGGAATTTAAGACACAAAACAAATGAGCAAAGAGAAAAAAGAGAGAGGGAGGCAAACCAAGAAACAGACTCTTAACTATAGAGAATAAACTGATGGTTACCAGGTGGGAGACAAGTGGGGGATGGGTTAAATAGGTGATGAGGATTAAAGAGGGTACTTGCTGTGATAAGCAGCAGATGATGAATAGAAGTGTTAAATCACTATATGTTACACCTAAAACTAACATTACACTGTAGGTTAACTAACTGAAATTTAAATTAAAACTTAAAAAAAAAAATACATTGAATCCTTTATGCAAATTCAAGGCAAAGTCAACTAGAAAGAATGGTGGATGAAAAATGGCCATACATTCTTTAACATTCCTTCAATCCAGAGGTGGCCCTGGCCCGGCCTGTAGCTAGCTGCTTTAATCAATGAAGAATGGTGGGAGTGACATCGTATCAGTTCTGGGTTTAGCTTTAAAAGAACTGGCAGCATTAACCATGGTCTCCCTTCATAGCTGGGGCATCATGTAGGCATTCTGACTACCTACTGGAGAGACCACATAAAGAAGTCCTGAGACTACATGAAGAGAGAGGTCAGCTTTCCAGATGTCCCTCCAAAATGCCAGGCATGTGAACAAAGCCATCCTGGACCCTCCATACTAGTTCAGACACCAGTTGTGTACACCCCATGACCAGAGTCTCTGCCAGGTAGAACGGAATAGCCCAGCCAAGTCCTGTTAAATTACTGTCCCAGAAAATCATGATAGATAATAAAAAGGTTGTTGTTTAAGCCATTGCATTTTGGAGTAGCTTGTTATGCCATAACAGATAGCTAGAGTTTAGGGCAACAGATTAACCTCATTTGGACATGTTTCAACATGATCCTCTAAAAAATTATGAGGAGATAGAAAACACCCAGACAGATTTTGCAGAGAGAGTGAGTCATACAATGTACATGATGTGCCCGGAGAGACAAATATTATGTGGGTGAGAAAGAGAAGAAAACTTCCTGGTTCTCCTGGATGCTGTCTCCCATTATTATACCAGATCTATTTGCTTTTAAGAAATGGCTTTTAAGAAATGGCCCCTTGTTGATATTTTCAGTTTACTTTTAAGAAATGGCCCCTTGTTGATATTTTCAGTTTACTCCCCCATCTCTTTTAAGAAATGGCCTCTTGTTAATATTTTCAGTTTACTCCCCCCATCTCCCCACTAGGCTATAAGTTTCCTAGAATCAGAGATCTCTAATCTAGATGTGTCCCCAGCATGTAGAGATTACATTATAAATATATGAGCTATGACAGCACTCAGTTTCTAATCTAGCCCTACTACTCTCTAGTAATTTAACCTTGGGCAACTTAACCTCCATGTACCTCAGTTTTGTCATCCGTAAAATGGGAATATTAGTATGGTACCTATCTTACTGGGTACTGAGAATTGAATGACAAAATATTGAGTTTGGTGAATGAATCAAAATATCAACTACTTGATAATCTTGCCTTAGGCTAGCCCAGAGCAGCTTATAAATCTCAACAAAAAGTACACATTTATAAAGATTAATTATAACACAGGAAGGGATCTCAGAAACCACACCAGGCAGGGTCTTCAAATGCAAGACTTTTCAGAAAAGCACATAGTGACACTAATTAGAGCTCTCAAATTCAGTTTTCTTTCTAGCTCCTGATAGGAGGTGACTTCTATTGGACTATGGTGAAGGAGAGGACAGGAAGAGCTTTTTCATCCTCAAGTTGGAGAGCAATAGCCCAGATTCAAAAGCCAGTCCCTGCATTGGCCTCTCCTGGCCCACAACCCAGTTCCAAAGAGCCTAATAGGTACAAATATGGTTCAGGAGACATGACAAAGGGTGAAGAAAGCAGGAGAGATGAATGCTGAAGCCCTGAGGCTATATGGATGTGGTTCTGTTGTTCTGGAGGTGGCTTCTGGCTGGCAGAGGGTAGGTGCTAAAGCTGTGGAGGCTTGTATAGCTTTTGGTGGGGACTCCACAGCTGAGGCTGAGCTGGGCCCACCAGAAGGGACTCTCAGTGTCTCCCAGTTCAGCAAGTTCTAGGAAAGTCAAGTGGAATCCGACAGCAGAACCTGCTAATCTGTAATTTCTGGAAGGAGAAGGAGAAAATTTTAAAAGCCTTCTAGAGAGTGAAAATAGCATAGGCATTGAGGATTCAGGTCCTTAGGTCTGTACTGCCAAGTTGGTCTCTCAGCTCCATTACTTTCTTGAGCAAATGGGTTAACCTCTGTAAGCCTGTTTCCCCATCTGAAAAGGGGGAACAACATCAGGGAAATACAGATGAAAACCACAATGAGATACCTCCTCACACCAGTGAGAATGGCTAAAACTAACAAGTTGGAGAGGATGTGGAAAAAGGGGAACCCTCTTGCACTGTTGGTGGGAATGCAAGCTGGTACAGCCACTCTGGAAAACAGTGTGGAGTTTCCTCAAGAAGTTAGAAATAGAGCTAACCTACCACCCAGCAATTGCACTACTGGGTATTTACCCCGAAGATACTGATGTAGCGAAATGCCAGGACACTTGCACCCCAGTGTTCATAGCAGCAATGTCCACAATAGCCAAACTGTGGAAGGAGCCTCAGTGTCCATCAACAGATGAATAGACGAAGATGTGGTCTATACATACAATGGAATATTACTCAGCCATCAGAAAGGACAAATACCTACAATTTGCTTCGACGTGGTTGAAACTGGAGGGTATTATGCTGAGTGAAATAAGTCCATCGGAGAAGGACAGTCATCATATGGTTTCACTTATATGTGGAATATAAGAAATAGTGAAAGGAAAAAAAAAAAAAAAAAGAAATAGTGAAAGGGATTATAAGGGAAAGAAGAGGAAATGATTGGGAAAAATTAGGGAGGAAGACAAACCATGAGAGACTCCTAACTGGGAAACAAACAAGGGGTTGTGGAAGGGGAGGTGAGTGGGGGGATAGGGTGACTGGGTGATGGGCACTAAGGAGGGCACTTGATGGGATGAGCACTGGGTGTTATACTGTATGTTGGCAAATTGAATTTAAATTTAACAAAAAAATGAAAAGAGGGTATAAGAATAGTACCTGCCTCAAATGTATTGTGAGGATTCAATGAGATTTTTCAGGAACAAGTATACCTCATGAAATAGGGTATCTCTTGCCCTCTTCCACTTTTTCTTTCTCCATTACATTTAACACTGTCTGACATGTAAAATGTGCGTGTGCATGAATAATAACAGTATCTATATAGCCTATACCTTAGTGTTTCTTTCCTTCTGTTACAACACAAGATCCAAGAAGGCAGAGATATCTCTTTGTTCTTTTTTTTTTATTTTATTTTTTTATAATAGATCACAAGTACTTAGAAGGGTGTCAGATGCACAGTAGGAGCTCAGGAAATATTTTGTAAATGAAGGTAAAGCCCTTGACGCATAGTAGACACTCAAGAACTACCACTGTTGTTTGCTTACTCTTGCTTCTTAAATCCTGTCTGAATTGCCTTCCCAGCAGTTCTGTGTTCCATAATGCTGAGCTCACTCCTTTCTTACAGCATTTGTCCCATTTTGTCTCATATTACAGCCTCTGTATGTGTGGATCTTATTTCCTCTGCTAGGATACAAGTGCAGCAATTTGAGGATTAGGTTCAGTGACTAAAGGCCAGGCCAATATGCACTGTCGTTAAGAGAATAGGCTTTTGATTCCAACTCAGTTTTGTATATCCAGCTTGGCCACTTACCGGATGCCCTTGGGCCAGTTACTGTCACCAAGCTTAATTTTCCTCATCACTTTAATGAGTGTCATGGTTGTTCTGCACGCAGAAATGTTGGGAGGATTAAATGAGATACTGCTTTTAACTCGCTCACACGTTGCCTGACACCCAATAAGAAGGAAGTAAACGTCAGCTGTGATTATTCATTGTAGCCTCCCTCCCTCTGGGTATTTTGCATGGTGCCTGGCACAAAGCATCCAGTAGAGTAAACAATCACTGAACAAATGCATTTCGGATTTAACCTGAAGCAACCCACGACTTCACACAGTTCTCCTAATGTTCTCTCACTCTGCCCTGCCTCGCCCTCTGTCCCCATCCTCCCAGCCAACTAACTAAGTTCCAGTCTCCCCTGCCGACTGACCGTATCACCCCTCACGTCTTCCTGCTCCCATTTGTGAGCCAAAGCTGTCATTCTTACAGCAGTCTGGCGGGGCTGCAGGCTGCTTGTCAGAGATCAGGTCAAGCAACAAAGGAAGAGATTAGATGCCAAGGACTTACTGCATTTTAATGCTTGGTCCCTGGACCATATTTATGCTAAGGCACAACAATTACAACAATATGACCTTGCATAACAAATGGATCTGTCAAATCAGGCCTTGCAAAATGACTTGCGTGAATTCAAGCTTCACTGGTGAGTTTCCAATACACAGTCGTTGGTATCCACACTGGCCTACCATACTCATTTGTCAAAATTGAAAGGAAAGGGATGCATTCATTCATTCATTTGTTCATTCGTTCACTCCTCTATCTGTCAAGAACCATTTGCTCAGCACTAGGCTAAGACTGTTGAATAAGACGTAATTTGCCCTTTGAAGGAGCTCACAGTATAGAAGTAGAAGTGGAAGTCACAGTATAGAGTAGAAGTCACAGAAAAGTCAGCATTCTGCGTAGAACAGATCAAACCCCCAAAACTTCTGATTCCCTCTGGAAAGCTAAGCTACTGTCTTAGCCTTAGATCGGGCAGCTATAGCAAAATACCATAAACTGGGTGGCTTATAGACAACAAAAATTTATTTCTCACAATTCTGGAGACTGGGAGCTCCAAGATCAATATGTTGGCAGATTTGGTGACAGGTAAGAGCCTGCTTCCTGGTTCACAGACAGTGCTATTTTCGCTGTTTTCAATATGGTAGAAGGGACAAGGGCCTCTTTGATAAGCGCGCTCAACCCATACATGATTCTGTCCTTATGTCCTAATTACCTCCCAAAGGCCCCACTTCCTAATACCATCATAATGGAGGTTAAGATTTCAACATGAGTTTTGGGGGTTCACAAACATACAGTCTATAGTAGCTGGTAACTGAGGCCAGAATTTGGGAAATTGGAAGAACTATGACATTTTTTAATGTTCCATTCATCATCTAGCTAATTATCTCCTTTTCAGTTCCCTCTGCCAGAGCAGATTTGAAGACTGTGTATAAGAGGACAAACATGTCCTATCATTGCTCTCCTTGAGGAAAGTCGTCCGGCTGTTTTTATCCACATCTATGTTGGTCAATGTATTATTTTCCATGGCTGCTGTAATGAATTATCACAAACTTTATGGCTTAAAATGACACAAAATTTAGTATCTTTAGTAATAGAGGCCAGGAGTCTGAAAAGGGTCTTACTGGCATAAAAGTATCAGCAGGGCTTCTTTCCTTTCTGGGACCTCTCAGAGAAAACTTTCTCATCTTTTCCAGTGTCTACAGGCTGCCTACATTCCTTGGCTCACAGCCTCCTTCCATCTCCAAAGCCGGCAATGGCAAGTCAAGTTGAGCAAGGGACAGGCAGGGCTAGGTAGGGAGAGAGAGATAGGGGGCTATGTGATCAGGCTTACAGAAATCCCAAAAATGCTAAGGTATAAGGAAACCAGAGATAAGGGAATAAACCAGATCACCCTGCCCTAGGTGTGGGTATGGATGGGGAAGGTGTCTTTTTTATGACAGTCATCTGTGACCAACAAAGAATAACCAGACCCCAAAGAAGTAAGCTATTAAAGATGTTATCACGAGTCCTCACTCAAAGACATCACAAGAATGATAAGGCCACAAGCTCCCTGGTCAGTTCTAAATAAAAGTCTGTCAGTGGAGGCTCATGTTGGCAACACTTGTCAGGACCCCTCTCACTCCCGAGAGCTTTTTCTGCGTCCTTGCTTAATAAATTTCAGTTGCTTTACTCCTTCTCCTTTGTCCACAAAATTTATTCTTCCACTCCATGAGACAAGAACCCAGCTCTCCCACTTCAGAGTCTTTCCCCATATCACTTTACTACTTACTGTCTCTTCCACCTCCGTCTTCCACATTTATTTTTTTTTTTAAGATTTATTTACTTATTCATGAGAGACACAGAGAGAGAGAGGGGCAGAGACACAGGGAGAAGGAGAAGCAGGCTTCCTGCAGGGAACCTGTTGTGAGACTTGATCCTGGATCCTGGGATCACACCCTGAGCTGAAGGCAGATGCTCAACCGCTGAGCCACCCAGGCGTCCTCATCTTCCACATTTAAAGGACCCTGGTGATTATAATGAACCCACCTAGGTAATCCAGGAAAATCTTCTTATGTGAACACCAGTTTATTAACAACCTTAATTCCATCGGCCACTTGATTCCCCCTTTTCCTTAAAACATAACATATTTACGGGTTCTGAGGAGTCAGATGTGAACATTTTTCATGGACTATTAACCTGCCTGCCATACCATTGCTATGGCAGCTTTGCCTTCATACTGTCATTATGGAGTTCTAAAATATTTAGGACAAAGGAGAGAGAGAATCACTCTGAGTGTCCCAGACCATTGGATGTAATAGGTGTTCATATGGATGGGTTGCATGCAGAGCTAAATCCCAGAACTCAAGTCTCAGAAAATATAGCAAATACTTCACTAATGCTACCTGTTACCAATTGATACTTTTATCAATTTCTCATCAGAAAACTACAATAAGGACAAGTGTGACTCTGATTCCATATAACTCCCTGGATTATGGTTCCTGATGATGAATAATCCATCAGTCTTAAGATCTTTCCGTTTCAAGTGGCCATTCCTCCCTGTCTGTCCCCAGTTCTTCCCCAGCCTATCTTCGATCTGATGCCAAAGTGGGAAATCTCCTGTAGAAATTTGAATAAAAATTTGTCGTTCCTGCGGGCATTAGCAAATTTTGAAATGATTGCTTAGGCCAAAAAACTTTGGAAAGATGCATGATTCTTCTCTTCCCACCACCCCACATGCAATCCTCTGGTAATTCTTATTGGGTATACTTCTAAAAGATATACCAAATCTAAGTATTTAGATTAAGTACTTCTCATCACTTTCACCAGGCCCACCCTTCTTCAAGTCCCACCATCAAGTAATAACTCCCTCCACTTGTTTTTCTGGGAAGGGGTACAGAATATGCGACCTCAAAATATGTCACTTCAGCAAAAGATTCATTTCACCTGAAGGCAATTAAGAAGTAAGAAAACTATCTGCCTTCTCCCTCCCTATCAGGAAAGGCAGGATAATTCTGAATCACCAGACTAGACTCTTAACCCAAGGACAGCACCAGAATAATCTACAAAACCAATCTTGCTAAAAACAACCCTTATGTTTCATCAGTTTCTCTCATATATTTGCCTTCCTTTGATTTGCCACCCCTAGAAGGTCAAAGTCCTTTTCCTTTGTCTTTGTCACTTCTCTACAAATGTATGGTTTTTTGTTAAGATGCCATAAAAGCCCAGCTTCTAACTACTCCTTTGAATTATTAGTCTCTGAGTACTCCCACTTGTAGTGCGACATGTGCAATAAACTTCTATTTGTTCTTCTCTTGTTGATCTGCCTTTTGTCAATCTAACTGACAGGCGCCAATGATCCTGAGATGGGTAGAAGAAAGAGTTGCTTTCCTCCCTTGTATCTTCAAGACTCTTACCTCCTGGCTGTTTTCAACCCTGAAGTCAGAGTGATATCTTTAAAACAAAAAGCAGAAAATATCACTCTTGTTCCCAGGTGACTTTTTCAGTGATTTTCCTCCCACTAAAATAAAATCCACAACCCATAACATGGCTCACAGGCCCTACAGCCACCCGTATCCTCAGTCTCTCCTCTTGGTTCCTAATTTAAGGCATCTTACACATGTGAATTCCCGGCCTGCCAGCTCCCTCGCTAGGGCTTCCCATAGCCAACTTCTTCGCATTATTCAAGACACGATTTAAGTGTAGGGTTGCAGATAAAACAGAAGATGTTCAGTTAAATTTGAACCTAAGATTAACAATGAATAATGTTTTAGTGTAAGCATGGCGCTTGTACGTACATACCGGACATTTTGTACTTTTATTTGCTAAATCTGGCAATACTATTTAAATGACATTTATTCAATGAGGTATCTATTCTCACCCACTTCATGTTCTTTTTAGCCTGATATGATTATTAATTATCATTATTGTTACAGCAGTTATATTGATTACTTATAAGTTTCTGTTTATTGTCTATCTATGCAAGTAAAATGTAAGCTTCACAAGGTAGGGACAATATTTTAAGTGCACTGTATCCCCAGTACAGTTTAGGGGTTACATTAATTATTTTTTTTTTAATATTTTTTTTTCAATTTTTATTTATTTATGATAGTCACAGAGAGAGAGAGAGAGAGGCAGAGACACAGGCAGAGGGAGAAGCAGGCTCCATGCACCGGGAGCCCGACGTGGGATTCGATCCCGGGTCTCCAGGATCGCACCCTGGGCCAAAGGCAGGCGCCAAACCGCTGCGCCACCCAGGGATCCCTTTTTTTTTTTTTTTTTTTAATATTTTTTTTCAATATATTAATTATTTATTAAAGAAATAAGTAAATAACTTTCTTTGACCTTGTGCTCTGACTGTATAGTGGCCTCCTTGTCCCCCTCAAAGCAATATACAGTTGTCTGGGCTGGGATAGAGAAGGCCCAGCAAACTTGATTATCACAGGAGGTAATTTAAGAAGGAAAAAGCCCCCCAATTTGTATTTTAGAATATGTTTCCATCACATGTGTTTATGCAGGTTAGCACTGGTCAAACACTATAGACACTCATTCAGTCAATGTCAGACCCTCTGCCCTGGATCACAAGGGCAATGGCATTTCCCTTTCTGTTTGAGGGGGATAAGGAGCAGCTGGCACAGGACCCCTGGGGAAATCCATTATGCATTTAATTGCCTGGGCACTTAAAGGAAGGGATGGGGTCACTTTTCCAGTTCTGCTTTTCCTGTTCATTTAAATGCATACATTTAAATGGGGTCCTTCTTCCTGTCTGGCTGACAATTACCATATTTGACAGTTGCTAGTCCTCAGCAATGCCTGAGACTTGTGAATAATTTAGGAACACTGGGTTATTGCTTAATCAGGACAACTAAATAAAAGTGAGATCTGGACTTGTAGCATCAGCAGCTCCTTGCCAAAAATGGCAGCATTACAACTGAGGAAGTGATAAGCACATTGAGAAGGAGAAGCACTATCCTACAGCATTCTGCAATGTGTTCATTGTTTGGATATAATCTCTGTCTAACATTCATATCACAATAGCTATAAATCCCAACCTGACATATAGCTGACAAGAATAAAGAGGAAATTCACCAGTACTATATCCTAGATTTTATGGAAGAGTCTTTACTCCAAAGAGGCTGGGCTCTGTCCCTGTCCCCCAAGACCACATCCCATGATATTTGGTTTGGAAACTATGGTCACTATTCATTTGTTCAACTATCAAAATTGCATCATATACCTACTATGTGTCAAATACTGTGCTAGGCACCACGATAAAATTCTCAAAAAAAATAAGTGCAGCCCCAGGGCATATAGAAATTACTGGAAGAAGTAAAAAATGTCACAAGTATGTGCATTTATCATAATAAGTGTCATGAAAAAAACTTAAGAATGAGATGAGAGCCTGGTAAAGGGAACACTGATTTGGATAGTGGGAGAAGAGAGAGCTGGTCAGGAAAGTTTTCTTAGAAGAAATGACATGAAAGAAGATATTCAAAGAATGAGCGAAAATTATTCGTGGGAAGAATAGATGTAAAAGCTTTCAAACCAACTTACAGGAAAACTCGGTGACAGTCATGAGTTTGCAGCTTTGGAACAGCTAAAATAAAAACCAAGATGGCAGGAGCCTAATGAACCAGGGCCAGAGGAGTGGAGAAGTGCTTGGAGAAGGTAACAGGTCAGATTGGAACAGGGTAGGAGGGCCTCTGCGACCTCTGGGAACAGGATCTCATTCATAATGCAGAGGGAAGCCATCTTAGTCTTAAACAGATGAGTGATAGGATTATATTTGCATCTCAAATAGTTCACTCTGGCTCTTGAAAGAAGCACATCTTGGAGCAGGTTCTCCAAAGTGAAATGAAGCTTCAAAGATCCACCGGGGAGTGAGGAAAGAATACCAGAATACTGATTTTTTTTATTTAACATTTCTATTTTTATGTGTGTTTTATAATGCACAGAAATACTAGGGCAGCACTACCAGTATATAATTTATATACAAATAAATATACATATAGTGGAGTTCTGTGCCTACTGATAAGATGATAAAAGGACAGGATAAAATAAATCTGGTAACCAATGGCTTAGGCAAATTAGAAGTTCATAGAGAAAAATGAGAGATAGATTTGAGATAGTACCTGCAGGAGAGGGAGAGAAAGACTTCTTTATTGTACCCTCTTAGGCTCTGTAAATGAAGCCTGCAAATTAGACTGATGACTGACAGATTAACGGGAGAAAAGGCATACAAAGTTTATTTGATGTTAATATTTTAATTTTTATATGCATGGAGGCCTTCATAGAAAAGAAGTGAAGACCTAAAGAATCAGTTAGATCTGGGGATTTGTATATCATTTTTAACAAAGAGGAATACATTTGTGAGAAGTGATACAACAAAGGAAAGGGGGCTTAGTGTTTTAGGGGCAGTAATTGTGAGAAGGTAAATATACTGGGGAAACTAATAGAAGATAAGTGTTATTTTAGTAAGATTTGCTTATGCAGACTTATCTCAGTGCCTACTTTCTCTCTCCAGCAATAAGGGTTCTTCTTCTCTTGGTGTGGGAAAGGGGTGGGAGGGAAAGAGAGAACTTCACGAAGGGAAATATATGTCCTGCTTTTAGGGAGATGGGAAAGAGTTAAGACCTCTTTCTGCATTGCTTTATTGCCTTCAAATCAAAATAATCCTTATGCCAAAGGGACATATTTGGGGATGGCATATTCTGATCCCCTTCATACCCTGGAGGATGCCACATAAAGTTGCCCATGTGAGAAGCTCAAACATCAACCGGCAGCCACAACTAACCTGTCAATTTAAGACTTTGGATCTTGGAGTCATACCATTGACTCGCTTTCTCTGCTCTCCACATTTCAATATGTCTGGCCTATGTCTTCAGATATGGCCCACTACAGGACTCTTTTAACTATCCCTCAGTCTCAGTTTCTCCAGGGAAGGACTGTTTAACTCGTTAAGATACTCCCATGGCCCCCTGAAGTGAATTCTGCACACTTTTCAAAGGCTGCATTTTGAGTTCTACTATCCCAAATACATCTTGTAGCCAATAAAAATTCACTCAGCCATTTTCTGAAATGAGATAATGGTCAAATAGAAATCTGAGTTGTTATTGTCCATCTCCCTCCTGACCCCGGACCCTTATAAAGACTCCCCACAAAAGATGAGGGGCTGATAAAAGTCTTTCAGCTTTCAGGATTCATTTTGCATTCTCTATTGTAAACCCATTCACTCTGAAGCCCAAGTCTTTGGTGGGCTCTACCACCATCTTCTCTGAGTTAGATAAGCATTCACTCAACAGGAAATTTTAAAAAGAGAGAAAAAAAAAGTCAGGCACAATTTCCTTGTGCAGTTAGGAAATTTGCTGGGGCTCTGGTGTGCCTGGATAAGTCTGAGAAATTTCACTGTCTTTAACCTCAATCTGCATAAAAAAGCTGGTGTTGGCTGCTTAACATAATGGGAAGATGTTCAGAATACCACCCACACTTGGGATGCTCAACAAAATACAGGCAGGCACAACTCTAAATCCTAGGACTCAGGATGAAGGAGGAATTCACCCTCCCTTGCCTCCTCCCACTGTGTGGAGGGCAACCAGCCAGGGACACAGGTGTGCAGCTCATTAAGAACAGAATTAAGCCCAACGGGATAGGTAACAACCACATGAAGAATGCTCTGCTGAGTACAGGCACTCTCTTCCTGCTCTGACCTTGAGAAGAGAGTTAGGAGGAAAAATTCTACCTCCCTTATTTATCTGTTCACTCTGCCATCAACCCAGGGAGGAAAGCCACAAAACTGTTTTATCTCTAGATCTGCAGCAGGAGTCCCCAAGATATGGTTGTTTTTAATAATATATTGGAGGAAATAGCTGCTAAGTGTATACAGTATCTCAAGAACTATCCCGAGAGCTGGAGAAGCTAATGAAAACAGCAAAAAGCCAACATTTCAAAGGAATCCCAAAAATACGTGAACACATCTAAAATACTATTTCTCTCAACATTTTTTCAGATCATAAAGCTACATTCAGATGGCTAAATCTCTCACTCCCAAACCATACAGTCTCACAGAGCATGAGGCCTTAGCAAAATTAGAGATCACTTCACTTCACAGACCTCAGGGGTTGCTGTCAAATAATAAAAACTAGAAACAAATCCTCAGTGCCTAAGATCTATTCAATAGGCTTGTTTCCAAGAAGAAAGTATGCACAGAGATTTTGAGCCTAGAGAGGAAACAAAATATGAGCTAGACAGAGGGAGGGTTGGAAGTTTCCAAGTATAGATTACAAGAGGAACTAGAGTTTTGGTAACCCTGTTGTCTTAATGTATTCTAAAACATTGAAAGCAGCACGAAAAATTTCATGACTGGTTTATTTTCTTGAAAGCCCTCAGGAAATTTTTTAATTTGTCTGAGCATCTTGGAATATGGTATCTAACAAGTGTAAGTGATGTCAAATAAAGATAAATTTGGGCTTGGTAGGGAGAGACTGTTTGAAAGGATTATTGCAAGTGGTAAACATGGGAAAGCTATTGGAATAGGGAAGGGGGGCTATTACAGTAGGAAGAACACTCTGACCATAACATCTATAAGCATCTCAAGAGTAAGGCAGAAAGGATGCTTCTTTTATGGGGTAGGAGTAAACAAGGCTACAAAGAACCAGATATGGGGAAGTGGGATGAAAAGATGGTGTTATGGGATCATAGATGAGAGAATGCTTTACCATGAGGCCAGTCTCAGGAGAGGCTGTGTCTTAGTCTGTTCCGGCTGCTATAACAAACTACCATAGAGTAGGAGGCTCATGGAAATTTATTTCTCACAGTTCTGGAGGCTGTAATTTCAGGATGCCAGCATGGTCATGTTCTGGTGAGAACTTGCTGCAATTTGGAGACTGCCTACTTCTTGTTGTATCCTCACAGGAGAGAGAGCAGAGAGAGGAAGCAAGCTCTCTCCTGACTCTTCTAAGGGCACTGATCCCATTCATGAAGCCTTCCCCCTCATGAACTCATCTCATCCTAATTACCCCCCAAAGCACCCACGTTGTAGTATCATTACGTTGGTGGGTAGGATTTCTACATATGAATTTGGGGAGTATACAAACTTTCAGACCATAGCAGGCCATTAAGGAAGGGTTACATACAGGCTCAGGCTGAGAAGTAGAGCAAAGTGTGAGAAGGGAGCCTTGACCAAAGCTTAGTTAACAAGCATTTTGCTTCGGTTAATGAGTGGGAACAAAACAGTTTAGCTAATCATTTAAAAGGTGAAGAATGGAAACTTGAAGTGTCTGTGTCTGGCCTTATCGTGGGCAAACAAGGGGGGTATCCATGAGTCTTATGTAGGTCAGATGAGGAAAGATGGTTCTTTGGATTAATCATTTCCAGGAACACAAAGGGTGGGAGGATTCTTACTCTTTGTTCTTTTCCAAGAACACAGGGCTCAGGTAAAACTTAACATTATCAGTAAAAATAATTATAGAGGTATCAAGGCTGTTTGTTTAAAATCAGATGTTCCAGAAATATCCAGTTTGAATGGAATCTCTTTTAATGTTTGGACATGGTGTTTTGGCTTTTAAGTAATTGGGCATTTACTTTTTTTATAGAAATCCACAACACAACACCCTTCTAGGGTGCCATTAGAATACTGCATTAACCCGACAAAGCCCTCAATTTAAATATATTATAGTGAAAAAGTAATTGTCATGGTGAGGAAACCTCTCATTTATGACCAATTCAGCAAATATCTATTGAGTGCCTACAGTGTGCATCCTGCTTATTACCTACATATTTATGCAGACAAATTCCACCAACACTCAATTCCCCAAATCCAACTTTTCGGTAAAATCTAGCTTAAACAGCTAGTTCAAGCAACCCTACAATAAACATAATTTATATACAAAAGGAACTTTGTCAAGGAAAACTGTTTCTTTTCCCCCTGTTACCATATCTTCCTCTGGGTTGTTTCTATGTGAGTTTTACCAAAAGATATTTCTTAGCTGCTGGAAAAAAATATTCAGGTATCTTTAGAAAATTCCTGTTAGAGAATATATGCAGGCAAAGGAGCATAAGAAATCACAGAAGAAATTAAAGTGATAAAAAATTAATTACAATTTAATCCCTAAAATGCTTTATAACCTATATACACAATGTACTGAGCCAATGTAATAAGCAGTATACATTTTGATAATCCATTTTTAAATATTACTTTTAAACTATAATCTCCTTCAATTATGGAACAAGAATAAAGCATCATTAAGCATGTAACAATGGAAGGGTAGACTGGCTGAGTTACATGTTAAAAAAGCAAACCGCCCCCCCCCCCCCCACCAAGTAAACACTTAGAAAGGGCCCTCCTGCCACTCCACCTACCCCCTAATTATGTTTCTCCTTCTGCTCTCTCCACCCACCACCCAGAATTATTTCAAAGGAACTAAAGCTCTTATTTACTGAGTTACCAGAGTGTTAATCATGTCTAATGGTTTTAACACAAAAGCAGCCAAACTTTAAATGTGTTACTTAGAAGCCATTATTGCCTTGCCTCCTTTCGTCCATTTGGATTTCTCCTCCTGTCTCAAAATTCCCCCCTGATTCCAGTAAACCTCCCTCCCTCTATTGAAATTACATCTTTTTTCAGTAAGCCTGTTTTGGGGTAAGGGTGGTGGGGGTGTGTGCACAATTTAGGAAAGGCACAGCAATAGTACAGACTGTTGGCTTCAGGAAGTCGCCTTATTTATCCCTATGTCACCATCACCACTGTAGGGAAGGAAAAATTTTCCCTCTACCCTTTTAGGGTTTTTCCTCTATGCTTTAGAATTAAACTGACATAAAACAAATTAACAGAAGAGAAGCACACAGATTTACATAAATTTTATGTGACATGGGAGTCCAAATAAGTGGCAAAACGTAAATGCTTTTATACTGCATTGAACAAAGAGAGGCAATTGTGGAAAGGTAACTAAAATATTCCGAAGACTAAAGGAAGGTAAGAATTATTTTGACAAGGTCTGTTTGTACAGAATTCTCTCGGCTTTGGCTCCCCACTGAGGAATGTTTCTTTTCCCCCAATACAAGGAGAATATCTTTCACATGGGAATTTTTAATCTCCTGTGTTCAGACAGAAAAGAGAAGATTAGAATGCCTTTCTTTGCACCTGCTGTGTTTCTAGTGTCTTTAGCTCAAAATAATCCCTATGCCGAAGTAAGAAATATATTTCAGGGTGCATATGCTGCCACTCTTTACCATCTAACACAGTGCCTGACCCCTAGTAGATACTCCATCAATATTTATGAAGTGAGTGGGGAGGGAAGAAAGGAGAGAGGAAGAAAAGTAGGCAGGCAGGTGATGTTACTCCTCATTAAGAGGATGGAGAACTCCCACTTCTTGGGGGGAATTTACCAAAGAGATCAAGCAGAAAATAAAGATACTGGGTGGCTGGGGAGCTCGCCCACATTTCCTATTTCCCTCCTGCTCTATAAATGTTTGCCCTACAAGGGTAGATATGAAGTGGTTGGTCCTAGGACACAAAGAAAAGTCAGCTCTGGAAGTCTCTGTGGCCAAGCTGGTCTAAGAATTAATTGCTCTCTCTTAAACAAGTTCAGGGTTCATTAGCTCAGTGATGCGGCAAGGGCCTTAGGGCTCCTTTCTCTGGACTCAAGTACTATCGTCCATCATCACTGGCTAGGGACAGTTAAGCAATACAGCGTAAATAGAGCTGGGGTGCAGAGTTTGTTAGCTACAAACACTAGAAACCACCTACAGGTCACTGTTTGGTTTTATTTCCCATTCTGTATAATTTCCTGAGAAGGTATGGGGTAATCAGTAATTACTTAGAATACAATGGTCAGAGTTAATTGTTCCTCTTCCAACTGTGTCAAGAAAAAAAAAAGAAAGAAAAAGAAAAAAAAAAAAAAACAAGGGAATTAAGAGAATTGAGCCTGTAAATGGGCTTTGTGTAGCAAGAGGCATAAAATAACACTGAGTACTTTATTTAGGAGTTTGTTTGTTTGTTTGTTTGTTTGTTTGTTTCAAAACGCTTGGTCATTGACCAATACCTTATTTCTACAGAATACCCTTAGGGGATTGGCCTGGTCATTTTGCTAATCTTTCAAATCTGTCAGGAAAAAAGAAGGTTGAGAGCGTTTGGTGTCCCAGATTTATCACTGTGAGTCACTGAATGAGTGAGCTGTGCCTGTCAGACCAACCTAACCTCTATTTCCACAGAGAAGTCACCCCAGAAGAAGCTGAACATGGCAAGATGTTCTTCACAGGTAAGCCAGCAAAGGCAGGCTATTATTATTGTTCACTGTTAGTAGTCCACACATTTTTGAGAATTAAGTATCCAGTCCCTCCTTCACTCCACAGCTTCAAAAACAGTTAACAAATCCTGGGGATCCTTCTAGTTTTCCTGTCCTAAGAATTAATTATTAATAAGAAAATGTAGGATACAAACTCAGAGGTAGGAATAAACATAGACATTGTAGATACAAATTTGCCTATACATCTTACATGATTCTGTGCATCGGCATATGATGTAGGAAAGACGTTTGGGTTTGAAGCCAATGGCCAAGAAAGAATATTGGAGACATTTTTGGTGCAAAAAGATGATTAATTAAAGCACGGGGAGAGGACCCATGGGCAGAAAGAGCTGCACCAGGGTCATGAGTGTGGGACCCAGGAAATTTAACAAAAATCCCCTACCCCTGGACAAGCAGAGCAGGACTAACTCCATTTTGTGCTACACCTGCCACCTCCTGTATGACCCCCACATAACCTGCTTATTGCTTAAGGCGCTGCCCCACCCTAGTCCAGCCGCTGGGCACACCCTAATGGGAAATCGGCTCATAACAATGTAACCCTGCCTTGTGCCCGCCAAAACTGCGCGCCAATTCTGACCAAATAGGCCAGCTCAAACGGATACTATAGGGTAAGATGTAATCCAATTGGCCACCTGCGTGTGGACCGACATGACTGTGCAACTTTCTGTGTATCCCATTGGCCACTGGCCCCTATAAAGCTGCCAAGCCTCTGAGTCTCGGGGTCCAAGTCCCTGCTCTGCTGTGTCGGGTGTACTTGGACCCAAGCTCAAGCTTGTAAATAAACCCTCGTGTGTTTGCATCGGTGTGGGCTCCCGGATTCGCAATCTTGGGCACAACACTGAGGAGTGGCCCATTATACACTTTCAAATTGGGAGGGGGGTAGGGATAGCATAAGTCTCAGAGGAATGTTGGAAGCAAGGATACAGGACCTTGAGGAGCTAGGTATTGTTGGGAAAAGGTCATTTATTACTGTCTAGTAAAACCTTAGTCATGAGACTCTTCAGATATATATCAGTAGGTCATATGCTTGGAGGATGATTGCCAACATGTATCTTGGGGTGGGTGAACAGAGGTGAGATAAAGGAAGTTTCCAAAGGAATTTTTAAATGTTAAGGTAGATTACAGGGTCCTGGAGGATCAGGCTAAAATTGCTTTTTGCTCTTAGCAAAGTATTAACATCAAGGCAGCTGAGTCTCTAGAGGAATATCACTGTCTGTTTCGAGGACTTGTCAATGGGCTCTAAGTAGTGAGGAAATTACTTAATTAATAATTTTTCTTCTGCCTTTGTTTCCCACATCTATATATATAGAGAGAAACACACACATACACATAACCTTCAAAGTCATGACATGCCAGTGTAACAACCTAGACTGCAAAGTCAAAAATGTGGATACCAGTGACATCTTCCCAATATACCTCTGTGTAAAAATCTTTCCAGTTCTAATTGTATCAGACTTCAATAAAGCATTAATTTATCTTTATAACACTCTGTGTCTCCAACCTTTTAAATAATTTATTTAAGGGCTGTGTTACTGTTGTAAGCATTAATTTCTTGTTAACATCTTGCACTTTTCCAGTTGAAGATGTGCCTCTCCAGACTTACATTCAGTCCCTGAAACTTCAAGAGCTCATCCTCTGCTAAATGAGACAGTGATGTTTAGGATGGTGACAGGAGAAGTGTATGAAGAATGGCCATAAAACAGAGAAAAATCTACTCCTATTCCTTTTAGCAAAATTTCAAACATCTGTGTATGGAATGGCTCTTTCTGAATGCCATTCTTAATCTTAAAATTTTTGTTCTAGGAAGTCTGAAGAGGAGGAGAAGGTAGAGATATCTATATATACCAAGAAAAGCAGATTTTAAACATCTCCATGAAAAGATAGAAGTAATCCCTTGATAAGAAGCATGCTGAAAATTTTTTAATCTGATAATATAATTAAATTATCCCAATACAAAAGAGAGAAGCCTCTGTGGAAATGTTATTATTAATAAAAAGCCTAAAATCCTAAAATTGTGTTGTCTAATATGATAACCATTAGCCATATATGGCTATTTAAAGTTAAGTTAAAATTAATCAAAATTTAAATATCAGTCCCTTAGCTGCACTAGTAAAATGTCAAGTTTTCAATTGCCACATGTAACTAGCAGGATTGTTTTGGGAAGTGCAGATACAGAACATTTCCAACATCACAGAAAGTTCTAATAGATAGTACTGTTCTAGAACATGGGAATCTTTCTAGAACTACTTTGAAATCTAGATGAATAATAAAGAGTTAAATAAATGTTTCCAACCCACATTAAGTTAAATCATGGTACTAAGTGAATCTTGAGTTATTATCATGATGTCAGTGTCTTTGAGACATTCAAGAAGGCAAATATACCAGATGAAAATGAAAATTTTAAATGAAAAAGGTTCTGGAAATTATAGACTAATCAAGTTCATGTCTTTTACAACACACCCATACCAATAGCTAATGAGAATATTGGTATACTCACAAAGAAAAATGTGATGATTCTTAAGAACTAGCATGAGCTTAAGACAAAATACACTCTCTTCTCTTTGTGATAAGGAAATTTGATAAGACAATACAATCTTACCAAAGACTTCAGCAAAGCTGTAACAAAGCTCTTAGGACACCTTTTGGGCAAAACGAAGAAATGTTTGCTGGCTGATAATACCATTACATGTTTTCACAAAGGGTAGGACATTGGAACCTAAAAGATATTGATTAAAGTACCCACGTCTGTCTGGAGGGAGGTCCCAAATACAGACCTAAGGGTCTAATTCTTGGTTCTATCCTATTCAATAACTTTATCTAAAGTTTAGATTAAGACATAAATGTCATACTTATCAAATGAAAGATGACAGAAATTTTCGCTGGAGGACAGAATCAAGCCATAAGAGATTCTTAAGGGAATGGAAATAAAAGAGAGAGAGAGAGATGAAAAATGACATGATAAAATTTAGCAGGAATAAAAATCAGACACTCTATTTAGTATTCTGGGCTATTTCACCAGTTTGTACCACTACGTAAAGTGAGGTTCAGAAGGTCAAGTCCAAAAGGCTCCAGTTGACCTCTGTACTCTCTATAAGCCACGAAAATCTGCTTCATTTTATTAATCAAATTGTAATTTGAGGCTGCCTTGAGAGAACTACACTGATAAGATCAAGAGAAGTCACAGTCACCCCAGATTTTCTATAATTTAGGTAGAAGGAGAGCCAGAGCCTTAGAGCCCAGCCAGGAGGGAAAGAGAGGGAGTATCAGGGCTGGAAGGCTGCCTAAGGAAGCCCTCCTCAAAGTCTCCAGACTTCATGTTCTGTGTTGTTTCTCATGGTTTCATCTCCTCATTACTCCTCTAAAATAATTTCATCATAGTCTTAACTACCACAATATCAATGTATTCCCTTTAAAAGCATTGGAAAGACATTCTTTTAAGAGATTGCATTGCTTTCCTGACCCCTTTCTCTTCTGGAAGTTATATTTAAAGGAAATATTAAAGACGGAGGGCGGATCTTCAGAAAGGTGGCTAGGAGAATAAAAGATTCAGAGAAAAAAATTCCAATTCAGTTCAGCATAGGACAAAGACGAAGAAAGAGAGTGGAAATGCACACAAATTAATATGCTAATTGACATGATATAAATTCCAAATGCAAGAAGGAAATAAAGTGCTTTGGAATTGTCATTTATGTAAGGAATAGAGATTTTTATTTAGCCTCTAGAAAAGACTGATAGAGGACATGATAGTGAGCTTCAGCTATTTGGAGGGCAATTATAAGAAAGATGAATTAAATCTATTCTGTGTTACTCCAGAGGATAGAATAAGGGCCACTGGGTAAAAGTTATGGGAAGCATATTTCAACTCAATAGAAAGAAGGATTTCCTAATAATTAGTTCTGTCCTAAAGTGAAATGAGATCCCTCAATAGAGCAATCATCATTCTCGGTGGGATGTTCAACAGAAGCCATATGTCGGTGGCACTTGGGAAAGACTCCTGCTACTGGCAGAAGATTGAACCAAATGACCTCTAAGAACCTCTGTACTTCTGAAAGTATATGACTTTGTTTTCTACTTCCTCTCACCTGCTAGGTAGAAATCTAGGGAGTGGCCTGGCTATTCAATATAGGATCATAAATCAGATTTTCCACTGTTCTCTACCCCCTCACTGTCTCCAAGCAAGATAATGTAGCCACCCTCTCAAAGCCTGCAATGTGGGGGAGGTCATGATGTATTAGATTTTTTCTGTGTCTTGGATTTTCTTGGCTTTTATATAAACAACTTAATTTGTCTCACTTTCCCTCCTCCTTGGATACAACACATAGCATTCATTTAACCCTTTTCTAAGCATTAAATGTACCATCCAAAAGCACAAGGAGAGGGATCCCTGGGTGGCACAGCGGTTTAGCACCTGCCTTTGGCCCAGGGCGCGATCCTGGAGACCCGGGATCGAATCCCATGTCGGGCTCCCGGTGCATGGAGCCTGCTTCTCCCTCTGCCTGTGTCTCTGCCTCTCTCTCTCTCTCTCTGTGTGACTATCATAAATAAAATAATAATAATAAAAAAAAAAAGCACAAGGAGAGCTTATAGTACAAAATATAATAATGCAAACTAAGATACATGTGGCAATTTGGGACTTTGTTTAAGCGTTTGATTCAAATAAACATTTGTAGAGTAATTTCTTGGGTATATATATTCAATTACTTATTTAAAAACACCTTTATTTTCTTAAAAATGGCACCTAATTAAGGATTTAGCTGAAGTACTAAGATTCTTGATGTAGAATTTGAAATTCTATTTCATTCAAAGTAATCTTTAACACCAACTATTTATAAAGTTTATTGCTAATCACTATGGAAAATACAAAGATAGTTACAAATAAAGCCTCTGTAATGAAGAAGCTTACAGTCTAATGATATGCAAATACTTAAAGCCTCCATAGAGTTACGTATCCTTTGGAGAGAAAGTTCACAACTGGCAAGGGAATATCAAAGCAAATTTCCTACAAAAGAAGGGCAAAAAGCCATACCATAAAGGTCCGTTAATCCTGGAATAATCTGTTTGTTCTTCATTCAATAGATGTAAAGAAGTCAATAAAGGCTTTTGTGCAGTAGTCTCATAACAAAAATTATATTTAGGGAAGATTAATCCAGTAGCCATGTATATGCTATACAGAGAGAGGAAGGAATAAGCTTGTTGATTCTGGTTGGAGGGAAACTACATGAAAAAAGTAAGAATAGAAGGCTAAACTGAAGACATCATGTGGGTTAATCAATAACATTTGGAAATTGATAGGAAATGATTGGAGAAGTCCCTGAACTCAAAATGGAGAGGATGGATTAAAAGAATTTCCAGGAATCACAGGCTTGAATAAGCATAAAGAACTTGTTGAGTGGAATAAACAAAGAGAGATAAAGGAGGACCAGTTATATGCAGGTAGTAAGGGAAATTTCAGATAATAAGATCCAAAGTGTGTGTGAAGTATGGTTAATCTAATCCAGTGCTTCGTCATGGTAGTTTAATTGAATATGGTGACCATTGGCACTGACAGGGTGGGAGTATTGGTGGAGAGTTGAATTCCCGAGTGTGAAAATAGAATATCAAGTTAACTGTGTGGGAAATGAGAAGGAGATTATTAAGTGGGGAAGAAGAAAGAAATCCAATCATTAAGAGATCTGAAGAGAATCTAGGAGACGGGGATCCCTGGGTGGCGCAGCGGTTTGGCGCCTGCCTTTGGCCCAGGGCGCGATCCTGGAGACCCAGGATCGAATCCCACATCAGGCTCCCAGTGCATGGAGCCTGCTTCTCCCTCTGCCTGTGTCTCTGCCTCTCTCTCTCTCTCTGTGACTATCATAAATAAATAAAAATTAAAAAAAAAAAAAAAGAATCTAGGAGACGGGATATACTAACCATGCCTGTTTGTATTCTGTATTCTCTGACGTTCTGACATCTGGGGCCTTGCAACTCCTTGAGAGACTGTTTCCCCTGACTATCCAATTCTTAGAGACTATAAAGGACTTTCCTGCAAGTTCTCATTTCATATGAAAACCAATTCATCCAAAACCCATACCCCTCAATCACCTCACTTATCTGTCCCTACACTCTAGGCCAAGATCTATTTGCCCTAATCATTCCATAGTGGGGGACCAGACAACTCAAGACAACCTCTGCTCTTCAGAGCCTGCTGAAATTATTCTCTTTTTTTCCTTTGAATTCAGTTTGCCAACATATAGTATAATACCCAGTCTCACCCCATCAAGTGCCCTCCTTAGTGCCCATCACCCAGTTACCTCATCCCCCCTTCCACTCCCCCTTCTGCAACCCTTTGCTTGTTTCCCAGAGTTAAGAGTCTTTCATGGTTTATCTCCCTTTTTAATTTTTCCCACTCAGTTGTCCTTTCCCTTATAATCCCTTTCACTATTTCTTATATTCCACGTATGAGTGAGACGATATAATGATTATCCTTTTCCAATTGACTTATTTCATAGCCTAATACCTTCCAGTTCCATCCACATCGAAACAAATGGTGGGTATTGTTCTTTTCTGATGGCTGAGTAATATTCCATTGTGTATATATACCACATCTTCTTTATCCATTCAGCTGTCGAAGGACATCGTGGCCCGTTTCATAGTTTGGCTATTGTGGACATTGCTGCTGTGAACATTGGGGTGCAGGTGTCCTGACGTTTCACTACCTCTGTTGTCCCAGAGTGTTGTCCCACTCTTTTCAATGGCAGTTATCTTCTCATCGTATGGCCTCACTACACCTAAATAATAAACCAACATTATAAGACACTAGAGATGACTAAAAAGAGAAAGGTATAAGTGGATAGTAAGAATGTTAAGAGGGGGCAACATTTTAAATGAATATATTAAACTAAAGGAAGAAATTACAGTGTGTCAGGAAGATTGGAAAATCTTTATAAAATAGAACTATCACTTGAGAAGTACAAGGAAGGTTGAACTGGATGTTGGAAGAAATATACCAAACTCTAAGTTGGCTCCAAACTTCTAGGGAACACCAAAGGATTATAAGAGTAAGAAATTACCGGATATTTATCTAGTATTTATTTGTCTTGTGGGAGTGAAACATGGTTTAAATTAAACCTCAATAGAAGTTTCAACAATGTGTATATAGATTAAATAAGATTTAAGCCCCCCTGCAGGAGGTTACCAGAAATAAAGTAATGAAGGAAAACTCAGTTTCAGTTGTTATGACCAAAAAGAAAGGGTATTAGAAGTAGGTTTCTAAATGACACTATAATAGGGTGAAAAAGGGGTGGCGTATGTTGTTGCATTAGTAAAACAGGAGTATTAAAAGAAATAAGTGTATGAAAAGAGATGGAGGGGGAAGGGTTGGTCCCTGTGGCCCAACTATCCATAAGAGGGACTACAAAAAAGGGGTTCATGCTGCCGCAGGGAGAACACCAAGTAAGCATAACTGCAATCCTAGAGGAATTCAGAGGACAATTCAGTAAAAAGTGTGCCACGTAAGATCTCTGTGCTCCCTAATAGGCCTCTCCACACAATAGTCCAAGACCAAGGAGAGTACTTACTAACACTCTTAATCCAAGTAGAGCCCTGAGACTATTTGTTTATGGGTATAAATACAATGTAGATATCATCTATGCTTAACAGTGACCATAGTTGGGATTGGAGGAGCTGAACTTGTAGAAAATGTGAAAGACATTACAAAGTCACCAGATATTTATCTGGTATTTACTTACCATGTGGGGGCGATTTGAAGCTTAAATTAAAGCTCAGCAGAAGCGTCAGCTATGATGCCATAGGGATGTATTTAGCTTTGAGAGGTTTTGTTTTTAATCTCTGAAAGGGAAAAACAAACATTTCATAAAAAGTAGCCTTCTTCCCATCTCAGCCCTTATTCTATCTCTAAATATATAGATGACATTAAAAAGTAAATGTAACATATCAGAATATTTACAGAAATGCTATGGACCAAGGAGAAAGAAGGGCAAGGTAGGCAGATTAGGAGTGCCAATTGGCTCATGGGCAGAGCAGGTTGAGATATGAAGTATGATGCTCAGGGAGGTCTTACTGAGAAAGAAAGACTTGAAGAAATGCTTAGAGTAGGGGAGGGGATGAGCAAAGTGGCTATAAGGAGAAGCACTTTATAGATGCCAGGCACTGTGTAAAATGCTTCACAAGCATGAGCTTGTTTTCACCCCTATGAAACATTTACTACCCATTATCAACCCTTGACAGAAGAAATGGAGTAGAGAGAGGGTAACTAGCTTTGCCAAGTTCACACAGCTAGTAAAGGACAGTCTGGGTGGGGACCCAGGCAGCTTGATCATTAAAGCCATTGCTTCTTTCAAAGCTCCTTCTTTCCCTTTAAGCTCCAACCTGAATTTCACCACACTCCACACTGTCATGTAGAAGGAGGAAAGTCCAGAGAATGCCAGCAAGTTGGTTACAGGAATGTTAGTGCTGTATCAGTTCACAACCTCTACCACAGGGAAGGAAAAGAAAGTCTCGAGCACCAAAAAGAGAGCCCCATAGCCAGGCTATCACCTTCAATGCACAGTGACATCACTCCTGTGAGTGTGGCCGACTTGGGGTCCTGGAATGTCCCTGGAAAGAGGCAGAGAGGAAGTGAGCTTAAGTGAGAACTTCGCCTTAGTCTCTCAGAATACCCTACTTCCTCATTTTTAAGGGACTGCCCATTCATTCATTCATTCTTTCTTTCTTTCTGCAATGGCTGGCTGCCTCTTATGGTCACCACACCTGGCTACAGTTGCACACAACAGACATGGCCCCGGTGCCCATGGTATGTCCAGTTCAAGGGAGTGAAGACAGTGAGAAGGTCACCTCTGATGGAGGAAAGGGGAATCAGGAAAGAAATTGTAAGTAAGTGATTCACAGCATTCTAGAGGAAAATATTACCACCTAAACACATGCAAAGATTGGAAAATGAATTCTAAGTTTAGAAACTTTAAACTGAAAAACGATTTATTTTTGAAGAGAAAATTTATGGATTTATCACTTTTAAAGTATCTGGAGTTAGAATCTGAATGTAACATATGGCCAGTAAATTAGTTTCCCTGAGTGACTGCCCTGCAGTCATCCTACCCCTCAGTGAAGATGTTGTATTGTGGTAGAATGAATTGAGATGGAGACCTGAATCTCTCCCTCCTACATCCGGTGGATTATCCATGGATTATCCAGCAAGTCTGCATAATCACAAAAAGCCCTTAAAATCAGGGACTCACTCCCAGCTGAGGACAAAAGGGGAAGTCGAAGAGATTCAAAGCATGAGAAAGACCTGTTGTGCTGTTGCTCATTTGAGGATGGAGAAAGCAATGTGATGCGGAATGCAGGGGTCCTCAAGGAGTGGAAAGATGCTACAGCCCTACCACCAGCAAGGAAATGGGGACCTCAGTCCTATGACTACAAGGAACTGAATTTGGCAGACAACCTGAATGATCTTTTTTTTTTTTTTTTTAATTTATTTATGATAGTCACAGAGAGAGAGAGAGAGAGAGGCAGAGACATAGGCAGAGGGAGAAGCAGGCTCCATGCACCGGGAGCCCGACGTGGGATTCGATCCCAGGTCTCCAGGATCACGCCCTGGGCCAAAGGCAGGCGCTAAACCGCTGCGCCACCCAGGGATCCCCCAACCTGAATGATCTTAAAAGCAGCTTCCTTCCCTGGAGCTCTGGGAAGGAAGACAGCTCTGCCTATATCTTTATTCCAGCCTTGTGAGACTCTAAGCAAAGGACCCCATGAGCCACACTGTACCCAAACTACTGATATACAGCACAGAGATACAAGTGGATATTATTTTAAGCTGCAAAATTATGATAATTCATTACTGTAGCAATGAAAATTTGATATAAGGGCACCTGGGTGGCTCAGTCGGTTAGGCATCGACTCTTGATTTCATCTCAGGTCATGATTTCAGGGTCCGAGGATCGAGCCCTGAGTTGGGCTCCATGCTCAGTGGGGAATCTGCTTAAGGATTCTCTCTCTCTCTCTCAAATAAATAAATAAATAAATAAATAAATAAATATTTTTAAAAATTGATATATAGGTCAGTGTAGCACTATGGCAAATCTACTCTATGTTGTCATATACTCTTAAACTTTAATCTCAGATCATAAAGGGAGCTAGTTACCATACCTCTCAAAGCATGGATTTAGGATACTAAGCCCTTAAAAAGGAGGCATGGTTTCACTGTGAGAATTAAATTAGCTGAGATATAGGAAAATGACTAGCATATCAAACTTTTTTTTTTTAATTAACTGAACTCCATATTCAGATTTCCTTAGTTTTTGCCTGATCTAGGAAAGGCCTTTTTTCTGTTCTAGGACTTCACATGACATTTAATTGTCATGTCCTTTCAGGCTCCTCTTGTCTGTGACAGTTTCTCAGACTCTCCTTTGTTTTTGAAGACTTAGGTAGTTTTGAGGAGTACTGGTCAAGTGTTTTGTAGAATGCCTCACTATTGGAATTTGTCTGATATTTTTCTCATGATTAGACACAGTAATGGGGCTTGGAGAGAAGACACCAGAGGCAAAGATGTCATTTTCATCATATCACATCAAGGGTACATGTAGTTGACATGATTTATGATTGTTGGTGTTGACCTTGCTCCTTTAGCTGAGGTAGAGTTTGTCAGGTTTCTCTTCTGTAAGTTCACTCTTTTATCCCCCTCTCCATACAGTGCTCTTTGGGAGGAAGTCACTCTGTGCAGCTCATACTTTAGCACTAGGGAGTTATGCCCCACTTCCTTGCAGGGGACAGCAGAGGGGTGGAGGGAGAGTATCTACAAAAATTATTTGGAGCTCTTCTTCATGAGAGATGCCATTATAAACCTTTAACACCCTTAGTGCACTTTTAGTTCTCAAAGGCTTCCAAATTCTGATTTTACAATATCATCTTCCTCTCTCTGAATACAACCCAAAACCTGATTAGAGAAAACAGGATTATCATCCAAGGGGAGAATTTGTAATCTCTCTGAGGAATGGGGCACTGTTGTACAGATAGTAATTTTCAGATGACATCTGTTTCAGTCATTATCTTTCTCCCAACAAAAGTACATTTGATTCAGTTCAAGGTTTTGAGGGGTCATACAACTGTCTCTCAACCTCTCATTCAGCCTGTTACTCATGTCCAGATGTCAGAGACTTCAGATCACAATCTTCAGCTTTGAAAACCGATGTTCTCAAGAGTGCTTCAACACTGTGTACTTTTGACATAAGCAGCAGGACAAAGAACACCTACAGCATTTCATTCTCTGTCTATATTAGTCTGGACTATGGTGGCAGTCCTTGGCACAACCATAATAAGCTAGAGGAAAGAGTAAAATTAAAGTTAGAACTGAATGGACAGGAGAAATGAACTTTCCAATTACAGTGCAGGATAGAGAATAGACTGACCTACTTGCTGGTTCCAAACTGTTGATCTGCAACTCTAAGCCACCATCCAGGGCACACAGAGTGTGGAAATTCCATGAGAGAAGTTATCTTTGCAGTGTCTCCAGCCTTGTCTTGAATTAAGAGGACCAGAAATGCTGGGAGACACTTTCTGCCTACAAAATTGTGTTAGCCCCATTTGTGCATTAGAGAAATTGGCCAGCCCTGGCAAGCTCTTGGAGGAACATCTGTGTTTCCAAGGCTTGGCTTAGTGAACCCCAGACCTCCCCATCAGTGCTGTCATTACCCACTGAAATTCAGAGCAATATCAGGTGTTGACAGTCTCTCGGATTTTCCCACCTAAAAGAAATCTGCAATTAAAATATGGGCAGAGGACAGGAAAGGGAAGAGAGGTGCCAAATAATTTTTATGGAACATTTAATATAAACAACCCAAAAGCTCAGGTATAAAAAATCAAGAGCTTGTTCTAGAGAATAAAAATTCATTCATGGAAGGTGAAAATGGAGAAACAAGAAGATCTCAAAATTCTATGGAACTGACATCACCAGCTTTTTCCTAGAATTATATAGTCAACTATCTTCTTAGTTGTTTCTAAGATATATCTTAAAAAGATACAAAACACAAGAAATATCCTCAAAGGTTTACTATAGTTGTCATCATTCACAATTAAGGCATGAGCCCTGTTTAAGTCTGTGAACACATTTTCATCAGTTTCAAGGCTTCCTCAACAGTCCTTACAGCTCATGGGTCCTGAGATCATTCAAAAGAAGATAAACTTGGCTTACTGGCTCACACTTATCCTTGAGGGTAAGAGATAAGGTATATGTAAAACATGCATTAAGATACTGCATGCCTATCTCATAGGTCTATAATATTTTTTCTTGATATATATATATAATATATATATAAAGAAACTCTTCCTCCAGTACAGTATGATATAATTATGTCCCTATTCCAGGCCCTCCAAAAAA
Source organism: Canis lupus familiaris (assembly GCF_011100685.1). Taxonomy (NCBI): domain Eukaryota; kingdom Metazoa; phylum Chordata; class Mammalia; order Carnivora; family Canidae; genus Canis; species Canis lupus. The sequence continues at coordinate 54,370,076 of NC_049229.1, read as the reverse complement.
AGTAAAGTGATTACTCACATCTTAGGACATATTGTGGGGCAAGTGGGGGGTATTATAAAGAAGAATGGGATCATTTGGTTATTTGCCCTACAAATGTTGCCCTTTATCCTAGAAAGTCACTTTGAAGTGACTTCCCTGAGGGGCTTCAAAGTTCTTGATATCTTGTGATCAACAACAACACAATAACTTGAAATTATAGTGTCACAATGCTGTTCTAAACACTGTGCATGTGTTAACTCACTTCATATAACAATATTGAGAAAATTGCTATTGTTATCCTTGTTTTACAAATGAAGAGAGTGAGGCACAAAGAGTTAAGTAACTTAATCAAGATTACATAACTAGCAAGTGAAGGGTTGAGTTTTGACATTGGCAATCTGCCATGAGAGCACATTGTCTTAATCATTCTACTGTTCTTTCCTAGGAGCCAGGCTTATTGGTGATGTGAGGGTCACTCCCCAAGTAGATTTTACTCACTGAGTAGAAGACAAGACAAGAACGAAAATATGACAACTTGAATAAATATCCAGAGCAGTTATGAACTGATACCTAAATGCTTAGGTGGGAACTCAGAATTTCAACTGAAGATATGTTAAGACACTGAAGAAAGAGAAGTGATTGTTCAGCCATCATCTGAGCAGAACCACTTTTCAACATGGATAATCCTAAATTTTATCTTAAGTGCATGTTCCATTGTTGTGGTCCCCAAACAGAACTGGACTCCCTAGGTATCAGGGTCCAACAGAGAGAAAACACTCTCTTTAGGCAGGTGTATTGCTGAGAAAGGGGCATTTATCTTTGTGAAGCAAAGTAAAGCTGTTAGTAGAGTATACACCAGGTCAGTAAACCAGAAAGGTTTGCAGACAGTGACTTGGGCTTCTGGATAAACCAAGGGTCCACCTAAAATGTGGCCTGCTAAGGATTGTTTAAACCTATGCACTGGCTCATGGAGTTGGAGAGGAGGATTCTAATCATAACTTGGACAATGGAAAAATTGAGGGAAGAGTGGTGACAGAGAAAACATAGGGCTCTCCTCTCTGCTCATTTTTCTCCTTGTAGCAAGTGAAGGTTTGGCTGGGTTTTCAGTTTTCTCTAGATTACAAAATGAAAACTTCCTACCAACAAACTTGTTGTTGTTTTTTTTTTTTTACCTGAAAGTCCTACCACTGCTCTTGACTCTGACAAAATGAATCTCTTCAGTCTTGCCTCCAGGCCTCTGTCCTTTCCACTCCCTCTCTAATATGCCTTTCCCCACATTGTATTACCCTCACCTCTTGGCCAATTTATCTACTCTTCCTTCCAGTCTTAGTGGAGCAACACAACTGACATCTACTATAAACTATTTAGGGATGAATAGAAGATGATGAAACAGAACTTGCAAGTTTAGGCTTGCTTGGTTCAAAATTTGGGTGATAAGTGGAAAATGAGGCCACGGGCTTTAATACATTAAATGGGTTGAGAGAAATGGGTTTTCTGAGATGAGGAACCCCAAGCATATTTGTACTCTAAGGGAACCTGGGCTCCATTTGTTGGACCAGAGAGGGAGATTAAACAATCAAAGGAGAGACTGACTGCAACTGAAGGATCAGAGAAGGAAAAGTTAACCTTGGAAAAGAGGAGATGGGGTTAGCAGAATCTTGGAGTGAAGGCCCACAAGACGTTAGACAAATTGGGGAAATTTGAACATCCTCTGACCCGCCACAGCCACTTCTAAGCAAATAGTATTTTCTTACCTTCATTATGAAGATGGAAATGTGGGGTTGAGAAGACAAACATTCCTGTCTTGGGGCTATAAAGATAAAAGTTATGCTGATTTAAGTCAGGTTGTTGAAAATGCTCATGTAAAGTGCTTCATATGTTTGACTTGAATGCCAAATGTAGTCCCTGAAAATAAAAACACAAATGTATGTTCTAAAGTAATAAATATGCTGTAGATGCCATCAGATTTGAGCCAAAGGTAGGAAAGATACAATGTAGAAGTGTAGACTTTTAAGTACCTCATTCATTTCTCTAGGTGGATCAGAAAAAAATCAATGAATTGCCCCTGAAGACCCATGAATATTTTCAGATACCATAATAAGGGAGGCAAGTTACTTGAAATTTTTAAAGCTTGAACCCTAAGCACATGATATATCTTAAGGTGTAAAACTACACAATTTCACAGAAGGAAAAATTCTGACCTTAGCAATATATGATGTCCCAGTGGATACGAGGATTAAGTGTCTGAACAGGCAGTTGTAATACAGCAGGGAAGTTACAACAACCACTGAGGCATGAAATGTGAAAGAAATAATAAAGCGTGTTCAGGTTATAAAAGGCAGCATTAAATGTTTGCTGATGTGATTGTAAGAGCTGAAGGTTTACCCATGATACATTCTATACACATAAAAGAAAAGGATGAGATCCTGTGCAGAGTATGACACTGCTCAAATACGAGCCAGAAAGAATAAGGGGGACACAGGACTAATAAGCTGATTACCAAGAAAGCAGCAATGGAGAGATGCACTTGATAAAGCAATAGGAAAAAACCCAGATGGCAATTTGAGGATTTGTAAGGCTCCGAAGAAGCCAAATGAAACTGTCAAAGAGGAACATTTTCATCTGCCAAGCCAAAGCAAAACAATGGGAGAAATGGCAGGAGTGCTGGGGATTTCTAAAGCAGATGTTGTTGCTGGTTCCGGGCCTGTGTTTCTGACTGGATCCAGTTCTAGAATGCATCCATGGCACGTACCACTGCTGAGGTCTGACTAGGAGACACAGCAGAGTCTTCTATAAACAGCACAGGTCAGTGCACAAAAGAGAAAGGAAAAGAGATCAATACTACACAGTCAAGTTGTTGAAGTCAATGAAGGAAAAAAACTTTTGAGTTCAGTTCCTGGATCTCTTCTGTGCTGTTAAGTCTCCATCTAGGCACTTCGTCTCTTGCGGTCTTGCTCCTTCATCAGGGATGGAGAGTCTTGGTAATAAGTACTTACTGTACAGAAACTCCACTAGGGTGGTAGAAAAAGTGTGACATAATCAGCCATTTTACTCCTTGTTAAAGCAGGCTATATAGAAAATTGAATAACTCCAGGAATCGCACTTGAAAAGTGAGTATTATAAGAAGATTTTAAGATTAAGCAAAAATAATGGCTTTAGTCCCTGTCTCAGGATGTGGGGACCATATGAGTCAAAGGAAACCAAATTTGACAATGTAAAAATGAAAGCACTTCAAAAAATAGCTTTGCTACAGAATTCTCAGTGGTAGTCCAGGCTTCAAATGAATACTTAATCTTTTGGGAAATCCATCCCAGTGGCAAATCTAAAACAGTTGATGTTCATCCCCACTGAGTCTAGACACAAAAAAAGTGGGGACTCTTGTAATGCTTTTGTATTCGATAGGATACTTCTATTGTAAGCAACAAAAACAAATGTGCTAACTTAAGCAAAAAGTAAATGTATTAGAAGGATGTTGGTAAGAGAATAAAGAACCATGCTCAGGCTTAAAACCTGGCAGTTCCAAACACGTAAGCAGCAGGAAGTACTCAAAGAACCTCTGCCACTGAAAGAGTTGAACCCAACTATTTATCCTCCTATGTCACTCTACCCAAGATTCATAGTCCCAGAAACAAAGTCTGCTGAGATTAGCTTGGGTCATCTGTCTGACCTTCAGGTAGAAAAAGGTAGGGAACTTTGATGTACAGTTCCCCCAAGATCAGGCAATTGAAGAGAGTTAATTCCCTAAAAGAATATCAAGAACTGATACAAAAGAAAAAAATGGATACTGGATAGTAGAAAACAAATAAAAAACAAGCATTTGTTTCAATTAAAAAAAATTTTGACTTAAGAATTTTAATGCAGAAGCAACTATGGGCTACTGTTCCTAATACATATTAAAATCGAATAAGGCAAATACATTGATGGTTAATTTTATATGTCAACCTGACTGGATCATGAAACGTGCAGATGTTTGGTCAAACATTATTCTGGATGTGTCTGTGAGGGTGTTTCTGATTGAAATTAATCTTAGAATCCTTAGACTCAGTATATCATATTGCCTTCCTTTTTTTAAAAAAAGATTTTATTTATTTATTCATGAAAGACACAGAGACAGAGGCAGAGACACAGACGGAGGGAAGAAATAGGCTCCTCACAGGGAGCCCAATGTGGGACCAGATCCCTGGACCAGGATCATGCCCTGAGCAGAAGGCTGACGCTCAACTGCTGAGCCACCCAGGCATCCCTGTATTGCTTTCCTAATGTAAGTAGCCTTCATCCAATCAAGAGGATCTGAATAAAACAAAAAGGCTGACCCTCCCATAATTAAGAGGGAACTCCTTTTGCCTTGAGCTGACAGGTTTTTTCCTGCCTCCAGACTTGAACTGAAACTTCAGTACTTTCTGGATCTCAAGGCTGCCAGCATTCAGACTGGAACTCACTCTATTGGCTCTCTTAAGTCACCAGTTTGGAGATTGCAGGTCTTGGGATTTGCCAGCTTCCATAATAGTGTGAACCAATTTCTTAAAATAAACAAACAAACAAACAATTGATTCTGTTTCTCTAGAGAACCCTGACTAACACACTCACTTTCTTAAAGTAGAGATATATAAGTACATGTTTTCCTCCCCTGCCATATTTAGAGTAGTTTGCCTTATTCTATAGTCATTTCTTTGATGCTATGTATCATTTGTCTTTCTGCAGTAGGCACTGGACTTTAAAACTAGAAAACTAATTTTAAGTACTAGTTCTGACATAAATTTAATCTTGTAAGAACTTGTAGCCTTCAGTTTTCCCATCTGCCAGACATGGACAATAATAATTATACAGCATGATGGCTATGAGAAATAAATGACATAATTAAAGAGAAAGTGTCCAGCTGATCCTAGTAAACAGTAGGTGTTCAACTAATGTTTATAATACCCAATATGGAATATAAATCATATTGTCTACTTTCTTGTCTACATTCCCTAAAGAGTTAGGCATAGTAGATATTTGATAAATGTCTGTGGGCAAAAATGAAATATGCCGATAAAAACTCTTTCTTTCGTTTCTAAAATTATACACACTGGTATATGCATGAAATGAACTGTGAATGTGTAGAGTTAACCAAATGATATCAACCACGAACACATGGCATGTGATCTCAGCACAAAAATGAGCAATTGGTGAACAGCACTAAAGACCAAATGGACCTAACAGACATATACAGAACATTCTATCCAAAAACAGCAGAATACACATTTTTCTCAAGTGCACATTGAACATTTTCTAGGCTAGACCATATGTTAGGCCACAAAACAAGTCTTAGCAAATTCAAGAAGACCGAAAATCATACCAAGCATTTTTTTGACCTTGTGGCATAAAACTAGAAGTCCATAACAAGAGGAAAACTGGAGAATTCATGGAAATTAAACAACACTCTCCTGAATAACCAATAAATCAAAGAAAAACTTAAAGGGAAAATAAAAAAGTTTCTTGAGACAAATAAAAATGGAAACACAACGTATCAGAACTTGCAAAATACAACAAAAGCAGTTCTAAAAGGGAAGTTTATAGCAATAAAGGCCTACATTAAGAAGCAAGAAATATCCCAAATAAACAACCTAACTCTACACCTTAAGGACCTAGGAAAAGAACAAATTGACTCCAAAGTTAGCAAAGGAAAGGAAATAATAAAAACTAGAACAGAAATAAATGAAATAGAAAACAGAAAAAAATAATAGAAAAGACTAACCAAACTAAGACTTGGCTCTCTGAAAAGATAAACAATGGACATCTGGGTGGTTAAGCGCCTGCCTTCAGCTCAGGGTGTGATCCTGGAGTCCTGAGATCAAGTCCCACACCGGGCTTCCTGCATGGAGCCTGCTTCTCTCTCTGCCTATGTCTCTGCCATTCTCTCTGTCTCTCTTATGAATAAATAATATCTTTAAAAAAAAAAAAAGAAAAGATAAACAATATTGACAAACCCTTAACTAGACTAACCAAGGAAAAAAGAGACTCAAATCAACGAAATCATGAATGAAAAAGGAGGAACAACCAATACTACAAAAATTCAAAATCTTAAAGGGCTATAAACAACTATGTGCCAACAAACTAGATAACCCAGAAGAAATGGAAAAATTCTTAAAAATGTACAATTTACCAAAACTGGACCAGGAAGAAATAGAAATCTGAGTAGACCAATAACTAGTGAGAAGATTGAATCAGTAATTAAAAATCCCCCAAGGAAGAAAAGCCCAGGACTAGATTGTTGCACTGGTGATTTTACCGGGCATTTAAAGAATTAACACCAATCCTTCTCAAACTCTTCCAAAAAAAATGAAAAGGAGGAAACACTCCCATCTCATTTTACAAAGTCAGCATGATCCTGACACCAAAACCAGAAAAGAAAACTACTAGAAAAGAAAACTACATGTTAATATTCCTGACAAATATAGATGAAAAAATTCTCAGTAAAATACCAGCAAACAAAATTCAGCAGCATGTTAAACAGATCATTCCCCATGATCCAATAGGATTTATCCCTGAGATGCAAGGATCGTTCAACATATGCAAACTAATCCATGTGATACATCACATTAATAAAATGAAAGAAAAGAACCATATGAACATCTCAATAGATGTAGAAAAAACATTTGACAAAATTCAACATGCTTTCACAACAAAACGTCTTAACAAATTAGGTATAGAAGGAACATATCTCAACATAATAAAGGCCATATATGACAAGCCCACAGCTAATATCATACTCAATGATGAAAGATTGAAAGCTTTTCCTCTAAGATCAGGAACAAGACAATATTTGCACAACATATATCTGATAAGATATCCAAAATGTGTAAACACATACAGCTCAATAGAAAAAATAATAACTCAATTTAAAAAATGGGTTAGGTACCTGAATAAATATTTCTTCAAAAGACATACAAAAGGGCAACAAGTACACAAAAGGATGCTCAATAACACTAGTCATCAGTAATGTAGATTAAAACCACAATGAGATATCACCCCTTGCGTGTTAGAATCATCATCATCAAAAAGGCAAGAGAGAACAAATGCTGACATAGATGTAGAAAAGGGGGACCTTTGTGTACTGCTGGTGGGATTGCAAATTGGTACACTACTATGGAAAATAATATGAAAGATCCTCAAAAAAATAAAATATAACTACCATACCATCTAGCAATTCCACTTCTGGAAATATATCCAAAAGAAATGAAAACACTAATTCAAAAAGATGTGTGCACACCTATGTTCATAGCAGCATTGTTTACAACCGCCAAGACATGGAAACAACCTAAGAATCCATCAGTGGATGGTGGATGAATGGATATGCAATGCAACATTATTCAGCCATAAAAAAATCAACAAGGAAATCCTACCATTTGCAACAAAACGGGTAGACCATGAAGGCATTATGCTAAGTGAAATAAAGACAAACACTATACAATCAATCTCACTACTGTATGGAATCTAAAAACAAAACAAAACAAAAAACTAACTAATTAGAAAAGACCAGATATGTGGATACTGGATGCAAAGGATCATGTCAGATGAATTAGAAGAAAGGGGTCAAAGGTACAAACTTCCAGCTTTAAGATATATAAGTACTAGGAATATAATGTACATCATGATGACTATAGCTTATGATGTTATATGATATATGGGAAAGTTAAAAGAGTAAATCCTAAGAGTTCTTATCATGAGAAATTTCTTCTTCTTTTCTCTTTCTTTTCTTTTTACTGTATCTGTATGAGAAGATGGATGTTAGCTGAATTTCACAATTTATGTAAATTTCACAATATATGTAAATCAAACCACAATACATATAAATCAAGCCATCATGCTGTACCCCTTAAACTTATACAGTGTTATATGTCACTTATTTCTCAATAAAACTGGAGGGAAAAAATGAGCGATTTTTTAAGACAACTGCAGTCTTCTAGGAAGAAGAATTCAACAGCCTGCTAATAAAAGTGTAATCTTTAAGATAAATGACAAGGCCAGTGCTATGGGGGGGATGTGTGTTAGGAAAAATTTTCTATCATCTTCAAAAAAATCAAAATTGAAGTCATGCTGATGATATCTTAAATGTTATTAACATAACTCTAGTGAGCATGCCTTATTTTTCTATCATCACCATGGATCACTTCTCAATGGAAAATAATCAGCTGACAACTGGGAAACATAATATTTGTATCTCATATCTCAGGATTTTAGGGGTCAACTATTCTAGTTTAATCTCCTTTTAACTATTCATTTGAATTGTGCTTATATAACCTGAAAATAAACTTTTTGTCATGTCAAATAACAGATTTGATGGAATCATTTAGTTATTTTGGCCTTATGAGGACATAGCCACAGAGTAAGATGCACAGTAGTAATTCCTAATTCCAATAGTATGATTGTTTTGTATGACTATCAAAATCTGAAGGCAGTGAAAAGAAAAATATCCATAGAGTCAGAAAATATAAGTATAAAAATTCTTTAAGAGTATCAAATGCTTTGATTTTAAGAAAACTGAAACCGGAAAGAATATGAAGATTTCCAATTTTTATAGGACTGGTTTTGAACCTGATCCAGATTTATCTGACTCATTCTTAAATTCAGTCTTTCAGAAAATACTAATTAAGCATCACCTTGTGCCAGGCATTGTTTAGAAGCTGTACACAGACAGAAAAGGACAGCACTCTCAAGAAACTTGTAGTGAAACAATAAAAAATAAAAAAGTAAACAAATAACTAAGAAAGTCCCAGATAATGAAAAGTGCTATAGAGAAAACAATTTGGGATCATGTATCAGAGTAATGTGGATGCCTCTTCAAAGGGAGTTGTCAGCAAAGAACTCCCCAAGAAAGTGACATTTGAACCCAATCAAAGATCACGAAGAATCAGCCTTGCAAACACCTGGGTGAAAGATATTCTAGGCAGAGCCACAGCAAGTGCAAAGTCCTCAGAATGACAAACACTTGACAGATTTGAGGGACAGAGAGAAAGCCAATGTGGTTGGAGCATATGGATGAGGAAGAAAGCGGTGACACAAGATCGAGGTATTTACAGCCATGATGAGAAATTGGGACTTTATTTGCAATGCGGAGGATATTCCCAGTCCTGTGCTCTCACAGTCCAGTGTTCCCCATTATCATGAAGCTGAACATTTTCTGGCAACAAATGACTCTACTTCTGGAAAAATAACTAAAAAGCAGGTTTGGCTCCTTTGCTAAAGAATTTCATTTATCTGTAACATGAGGCTGTGCAGTAAGCCAAATGATTCCATAAAACAGATTCCCTCAGATGGCCCAATCCATTTAATCTACCAAAGGGGTGCCATTTGTTTCCCCTGGGCTGATGCAGAGTTGTATGTCCAAGTTGGACATTATGTAGTCGTCTGGGAAGCAAAAACCAAGCAAGTGAGTAATGACGGATGGCTTGCCTCTGAGGAGAATACTTCCTCAATGAATCTGCATCAGCTGTGCTGGGCCTTCCAGCTTCTTCTCTAGAACAGGGCCAACTCCACAGGCTCCTTAGAGACAAGAGTAATTTTTGCTCACATTTTTTTCCTGCCTGAGAAACAGAGAGAGACAGCTCTGTTTTAAATCAAGCCCCAATCCAAGGCTTGCCTCCATCCTATAATGGCTAAATGAAACAAGTGAAAGTTGTTTTGACTTACACCCAATAGAGTTAGAAATTCATTCAGGCATTCAGTGAGCAGTTGAGGCAGGCGGTGACCATGGGAGTGGCCAAGTTAAGGTCTATCTCAGGTCATCCCATTTTCCTCAGCTGTTATTCTTTGTTACAGCAAATAGGATCCATTTATATGTCAGATTTTCCACTAGACTCCCATCCAGTTTAATTCCTCCACAACCTCAATTCCATGATCTATTTTATAAATCTTTACACATCCATCTCTGCTGAGCAAGAGAGAGGGAAAGACTAAGAAATCAGAAAGTAGGTGTCTTGGTCTTGGGTCAAGTTGATGTGAGAATATAGACCTTCCCTTGTGCAGTTGCATTTATCCTACAAAATTTTTTCATTCTCAGAATGTCTCAGAAGGAAATCAGACACTGACTGAAAATAAAGATAATGCCTGGGGCTCCTGGGTCATGCAGTTGATTAGGCATCTGACTTTGGCTCAGCTCATGATCCCAGAGTCCTGGGATGGAGCCCCACATCAGGCTTCCAGCTCAGTGGCAAGACTGCTTCTCCCTCTCCCTCTGTCCCTCCCCTTGCTTGTGCTCTCTCTTGCTCCCACTCTCTCTCAAATGAATACATAAAGTCTTTTTTAAAAATTTAAATTAAATTAAAAATACATAGATAAAAATAGTGAAAATGCCAGGAAAGTAATTATAAAGAAAAACTTCCGGGGAAAGAACAACAATATTAATGAAGTATCATTTATTAAGCACTTAATAAGGGCCAACCACTTTATTATGAGTGCATTAGCTACATTTTCTAACTTATTCCTCAGCATTACCCTATGAAATGGATAGCTTAGAAAGTGGCAAAGTAGAATCCTGGCCTTTGTAACTGCAAACCCTATACTCTTAACCAAAACTGGAAAATATGTTAGTTAGGTTTTTTATTTGAAATGAAAATTAATCCTATTTTAAGAGAGTAGATTAATTGGAAACACTGAGTATTCTTCTGTTATTCTGTCTGTCAGGGGTCACCAGATCACAGCCAAATACACACACACACACACACACACACACACACACACACATCCATCTGATAATGTAAAGAAAGTTCTATTAGAATGCAGCCTTGCCCATTTGTTTATATATTGTCTGTCTGTTTTTATGCTACAATAGCAGAGTTGAGGTGGTTGCAACAAACACTATGTGGCCCACAAAGTCTGAAATACTTGTTATCTGGCCCTTTACAGCAAGTATCTATTGACCCCTGACCTATATCTCCAATAATTCTCTTCACACAAAGATTTAGCTTAACCGCAATAAGTCCTGGGATATCTTTCTCTTAAACAAATTTATACAAGATGGATATTTTACATGGAATAGCAGGCTGTCCGTGCCCTGGCATGACTTCCTTCATCTCCTAACTGTTCTGATTTGGTTCCTAGCAGTTCACAGATGTATCCTTCTCCTGAGAATTGCTCTCAGGAGCGTGACTGGAGACATTTCCCTAGAAATCCTTGCAAGGTTAGATCTTCCTTCCAGGGTCACTCATTGCCAATGACTAACTGATGTGAAATATAAAACACTAGCTCCCTTGCTCCAAGCAGGACAATCATGTGACACCAAAGCTCCCTGTGGAATGAGGCTAAGGCTGGACTTTTGTGGAATCTACAACTTGGCAGAGCTTCTATTCCTACCCCATCCTGTTTCCTCACTTCTCTAGAGTTTTACCTGCATCACTCTCCCAGCAAATCCCTTGCAGAAGAATCCTCTCCTTAAAGAATTCTCTCCTCTGTTTCTTAATGACCTACTTAGAACATATGGCAAATATACACAAGAAATATTTATTGTATCCATATATAATGCAGAGGAAATGTGTGAAAGTATAGTCTGCATTATGAGATGATGTAATGAACTTGGGAAGCTAGAGGAGGGGTAGAAAATTTTTTCCTTTATGCTCCTATATTTAGTGATGGGGGTGTGCAAATTAAACTGAAAAAAAAAGACAAATTAACTAGAGAAAGGGGTTTTTGTATGCACATGGGAGCCAACAAAAGAAGTAACTGGCTTCCTAAAAGGTTGAAGTTAGAGGCTTATATACCTAATTTAAATCAAGGAAGTGAGATAGAAAAGTCTTTTATGAAAAGAACAGCCTTTTTTGGGAAAGATAAATGGGCTTTTAGAAGAAAAATCAAGAAATAAAATATATATATATGTGATGTTTGTCTATATAAATATGAGTGGGCTTTCTAGCTCCTTCAGAGCCATAAAACTCCCCCAGAGAAGGGATCTCAGGTAGGTTTTATTCTCATTTTTCCTTCTGGGGGAAGATCTCTCCTAAAAAAGCAATTTATGGTAGCCTTATTTCCCAGTAGTTGCCCAGGGAAGCTTCAAGAAGGTTTCTTTTTGTACCTGTTGATTCTCAATTGTCTTCATCTCAAAATAATCCTTATGCCAAAGTAGAATATTCTAATCTCCGGCCTTATCAACTCTGGGGTTCAAGCTGGATCCCGTTGGAAAAGAAGAAAAGGAAGGAAGGAGGAGGTGCTATCTAGTGCTATTCTACTCTAAGCTGGGCTAGTCCTCTACCATAAAGGAACCTCCATTGTCCTTCCTTTTCCTTCACCTGTAATATTGACTATTACCCTCAGGATAGCACATCTTCTGGCTGAAGCCTTGGGACTACAGATGCCAAAAAAAGATTGAGAACTACCATCGTGTAGACTTCATTGGTGCTACTGCAAGATTTGTCAGCCTACTCCCCAGTCAGGAGAGGACTCAGAGAAAGTAGCAGATGACAACTGAACATAAATGGTCCATTTAAAAATGTATTTTGTATCTGGTTCCTAGTCTGACATGTTCCTTGCCATGTGAACTCCAGAAGCTTACGGGAGTGAGAAAAATAAGAACAGCTTTCTTCTTTAAAACAGTGCACAGTTGTCATGTACTTTTTAGCTAAATTGTGTTCTATTTCTGAGGTCGAAAAAAATAACCTTTTTGGAATACCCTCTCTCCTACACAATCACCACCACCCCCCATGCACCCTGTGAGACACCTTATTCTGCTCCGGGTATACTCACACACCCCAGGATAGACAGCCCATTGGAATGTCTGTTAATAAACGTCCTGAGGCATTCTCTTTAGCTCAACAATTAAGAAAAATTTCTAAGAGACTGAACCATGTGTGACCTAAATTGGCTTTAAAAATGCTATTCAGAGCAGAGGGAGCAGCATTTGCAACATAATGCCTTCCACCTTGACATTAATTATGCACCGTGGTGTTCAGAGAGCAACTCTGAGCCAGGAATATAAGTGTTTGTAAAGTAAACATGTCAAGCAAGGTAGAACATTGTAAAAAGAAGAAAATATTAAATCCAATGCTGTTATGATCCATTTCTCTACTCTTTTTTCTTTATAAATCTTCTACATTCAACCAACAAAGGGATGGCATTTCCCTCTTCAAAGAGAGATAAGGTAACTCAACAATACTTATAGTTTGAATTTCTTGAAAGAGAAAAAGAGAAAAGAAGGTGCTTTTTCCACTTTGTGATTGAAAATAAAAGGGGCTTGCTGATTTAAAAAGCTGCACAGCCCTAGGGAACCTGTAGAAATCATTCTCTATAGGAACAATTCTGTTTCTAGACAGCCATATGAACTGTAATTTCAGTCCCCTTTCTGCATTATCAAGGACATTTGCATGACAGCAGGGTCCTAGCACTTCCTGAGTTTACCTATTCCTAATCCTTACTTCTTCATTTGCTGCCATTAGCCCTTGTAGGTGGCATCCTTATCAATTGTTAGAAATAAAATTTCACTGCCACAAAAGATTCTAGCTTTAGCAAGAGGCTTCATGGGAATATTCCATTGTTTTTATGGAAAAATCCTCAGATAGTAACCAAAATATTCCAGTGGCTTTCAAAATAATTTTTAGCCATTCTTCAACTAAATCTTATGACAAAGCTTGATTTAAAATACACACACACACACACACACACACAGACCAGATAAAGGTGGAGCATCCTTAGTTGAGCTGGGTACCACCCCTTTTATACACATCCCCCATCCCCATGTTGGCTGTGTATATAACTCCAAGAAACTCTCAAGGCACCTGACAAGCTCAGTTTAGAAATCAATAATTTAATTCACTCACAATATATTGTTGTCTTCTGGTTGAAGTATTTATACTCACTGACAATAGGCCTATTAAATTCATCTCCTTTAAAACCATTCTGCAGAAAAGCATCTCTAACAAAATTTCGCTCACTGGAAGACAGGTAAAATACATTTTTTCTGGGAAATGCTGCCTTTACTTCTCTAGACATGTCTTTTGACAAAACATCTCTGCCAGGAAGCTCAAGTTAGTAGAAATCGTGAACACATTAGAAGATCGTAACGTTAAAAAAAGGAAAAACATCAAGGAAGGACTTATTTCTGGTTAAGCTCAAAAAATTCCTAAAGCAGCCAAAGCTCTCTATAGGTCAAAAATATTTAAATTTTCTTTTAGAAGGAAATTAACAAGCACTTGAGAGATGTGAAAGATAATTTAAAGATAGAGAGTGACCAAAAAAAGTAATTCTATGAGGTCAAGTATAGTCTCGTGGGTATAGGAAGGTGATCTCTGATAGATAGACAAGTACATGAGAGAGACAAAGAGAATCTGATTGTGTTTAGCTAAGAAAGAATTCGTGTAGAAATGTAAAAATTGAATTGTGTGCATATGTTTGAAATTCCATTAAGTTAAAAAAAAATAAACTTGTTCTATGTTACTCCAATAGCAAAATGAGAAAACTTTTCAAGAAATGAGATTTCATACAAACATAAGAAAAGGCCTTCAAACTAGAGCTTTAAAATGAACCAACTTAGGAGGTAGTAAGCTTCTAATAATAGGTAGTAAGCTTCTAATAATAGAGTTCTAATAATAAACTATAGAGAACTGGGATTCTTGAATGGGATTTGGTGCTTGGTAGACAAGACCTTAAAAGTCCTTACCAGTGCTCAATATACATATTCCGTTTTCACTACATATGTTAAAAGATAAACTGAGACATACTAAAATTTTAAGAGTTTATTTGAGCAAAATTGACTCAAATTAGGCAGCACCAAACAGGAAGTGGTTAGAAGCACTCCACTCATGGGAAGTAGGGAAAACTTTTAGAAGGAAAGTGTAGAATCAAAGTAAAGGAATTACTGATTCGCTTAAAGCCTAGTTGGCTGCTTGTGACCGGTTGTTTTTAGGCTTTGATTTGGTAAATCTGAGGTATCTACGGGCTTAAGTTTTGCTTTGTTTACGTGGGACCACAGTATTAGAGCCACCTCAGTCTAGAGAACTTTTGTCGAATTAAACAAGTATGAGGAAAAGCCAAAACACATTCTATCTAATGTCTTTATTAAAACGTCCATTGAGGCACCTGGGTGGCTCAGTGATTGTCTGTCTGCCTTTGGCTCTGGTCATGATCCTGGGATTGAGTCCCTCATCAGGCTCTCTGCAGGGAGCCTGCTTCTCCCTCTGCCTATGTCTCTGCCTCTCTCTGTGTCTCTCATGAATAAATTAAATCTTTAAAAAAAATAGTCCATGAACCACCAGGAGTGCTCAAAGTCTTCATCAATTTGTTGCATGTAGTAAAATCCACATATAAAGAAGGAAAAGGTTAGGAGCATCTTTGGGAACTGTGATGTGATCTCCCAAGTGGTTGTAAATAAGATTTTTCTTCACCATTTAAACACTCCATATTTAGTTACACAATACATTTTGGAAACATGGATAGTTATCATATACATTACTTTTTTTTAACATAAATATATGTCTGAAGTTGTTTTCAAATGAAAAGCCTTAAGTAATAAGGAGCACACACACAAACACACCCACAGAGAGAACAACATTAAATCACAGAACCTCAGAATTTGGAGTTTTTTTCACACTCTGTTCTAAAAGCTTTGTATGACCTGCGTATTGTTTACTTCAGCTTGAGCCCCCTTTCTCTACTTTTTGTGTTAAAAAACAAAAACAAAATCTACTTCTATGAGTGCGCCTCTCTTTTATTCAAACTTCAGCTCCCAAATAAAATACATCTTCCTCAGAGAGACCATTCCAATTTAAAGAACACCCCCTCCCTTTATTATTTATTCGTTCTTCTTCTCTGCCTAAATAATTGATTTATTTCTTTAATCTCTAAGTCTGTACTAGATGAAAAGTTCCGTGTTTGTTTAGTTCACCATTGTAAATTCAAGACCAAAACCACAGGAGGCTCCATAAATATTAGGAAAGATAATGAACAAATCTGTAAGTATAAGGAGAAACTTGTTTCTGAGGTTTATTATGGAAAGTCTCTTTAAGCTTTCCAAGATGTATAAGCATTTCTTTTTAAGTGCTATATAAAAATTTTAGTCTTCCTTCTTTCCATTTTAAAAATTCAATTTTAAACCAATAATTAATTGAATAACTACTATGTGCTGATGTTATGCTAGGTATTGTGTGGTAAATTAGTAAATGTTCCAGATAGTACAAACTCAAAAACTTCACTCAGTTTGGATACATAACATATACTCAAACAACTATCTGTAAGATTAGGCAATAAATGATATTCTAGAGTTAGGAAACCTGGCACAATGATTCCAAGAGATAGGAGAAAGATAAAAGAAAGCCAAATTGTTTCTAAGTCTTCAATTTTTTTTTTGTTTTTGTGTCTCTGTGAGGAAAAAAAAATACGTATATATATACATATACACATGTGTTCCTACATGTATGGATGGATATACATATATATATATAAGTATGTGTAAGACTAATGTAAGGTAGGATACAAGAAGGTCTACATAGGTATTATAAAATAATTGATATCTATGTAACTTTTAATGGATCTATATTCTTTAACATTAAACTTATTTAAGCAATTTTTTAAAGAAATATTTATTTTTTGTATATTATTATAAATAAACCCCAAGTTATATTTTTTGTTTCTCTACTAATTGTTATCTACCATGTTTATTATCTTCACTGTTTTAGTCAATATTTGACATTCAAAAGAGAAAAACACTCCATTAGAGGAAGGATTTTTAAAAAGTCACTTGACTTAAATGTCAGGTGAAATATTCCAGAGGACATAGAGACTGAGATCTGGTTAAGAATCACTCCAGAGAAGAGGCAGAGGGGAAGTTATTCCAGGCAGAGAGAACAGCATTGTTGGAGTGAGGAATTGAAAAAGAATATGGCTTCTTCCAGACACTGACAGAAATTCTGTATGGCTGGAGTATAGCAGGCTTGCAGTTGGAGCAGAAATGGCAAGTGATGAAGCAAGAGAGGTAGGCTGGAGCCAAATCCTGAAATTTCATTTAAACCCAAGTTCAAAGTTTGGAGGACTTTAGCAACAAAGAGTTGCTTTTGAATATGGCATGAGCAGTAATGGGGCCTGCTTCTTTTGCTAAGGAAACTCTTTCTTCATATTACCTTGTGATGTTTAATAGGTTTTTAAAAATTTGAAGCAAATATAGAAAAATGCTATGATTTACTCAAACAATATTGTTTTTTAATAGCATTCTCTATACTTTTGTATTATGTTTAAAATTTGCATCATAAAAACTTAAGGGTAGCACAGACTGATACATAAGCCCATCCAGTAAATAAGGTTCTCTACTTTCTGCTTTCAAGACTCCAGTATTGTTACTGTGAAGAAAGTCTTAACTCCTGACAGTGGTCTTCACTTTAACTCTTAAAAAGCAGAACCTTTGTAAGTTAAGGACTACCTTTCAAAACGGAGCTGACATGATAGGATCTCATAAGGTTTGCTAATATATATTAGCAAGAAAGAGTCCTACAAAAATCATAAGAAGGTAATTTGATATCCCCACAATAAACCCAGAAATGCATGTATGCCTATTGAACATCTCTCTTACAAAAGTATCCACCTATTGAGACTACTGAATCATTTCCACCTACTGACGGGAGTCCTGACCTTCTGTGGCCAACTGAAGATGTCTAAAGACTCCCACACACCAGCCTTTCATTCCAATTTCAATCTCAGGTTTCTGAACATGTATGGTAATGTACAACTACTGTTTTTCCATTATACAGTACTCCTGTACTTGTAAGTGTACACCAACGTTACAATAAGGTAAGGCTCATGCCTGAGGTGATGGTGCTTATCTGAGAAGCATGAACCAGTCTCATCACTTAAGGTAGCTCCCTCCCTTCCCTACCAGCCAATTTAGTTCTCTGATCCGGAGTATGAAGATTAGATGTCCTTCTTCAAAAGCAGTATCATAGACTTCTCAGTATTTAGCTATCAAGTTATCCAAATGCTTAACAAAGCAAATCACCCATATTATTCCAAGGTTCTCTCTACCAACAGAAATGACATAGAATTAAAGAATTCCTATAGGCAAGCCATGGGGAATGACTATCAGATATTCCCCAGGGCCTTCATTTCCTGAGAAATGGCACTTCACAGTGCCAACTTTCCTATCCCTAAAATACCACTTACTGCACAGTTTTATGGAGAATTGTTTGTGTTCCTCCTTCTCTTGCTAGACCATGAACACTTTCAATGGACAGACTGACTAAGGATTACTCCTCTTCCAAAATCTGGCAATTAACATACTGCCTATAAAAAAGTAGAAGCTCAGAAGATGTTAACCAAACTCCATTGGCTTGCAATCATCTATTTTCCAGAAGAACTGGGCTTTGTGAAAACCATTGCTGAGTCAGACATTGGCAAGAACCATTTTATATCCCATTGGCATGTGGTAGTCTCCCCATTTCATAGGTGTTTCTTTCAAAAATAAATCTGCCGAGAGCAGAACTCAGGTGTTGACAGCCAGCTGGGTGTATCCATTTTCATCAATTGCAGAACTTCCAATGTGGTTGGGGGTGTGAGTTGAAATTAATACAAACATTTTTTCCCAGTGTCCCTAGCACTGTGAGACAAGAAATGTTAAAATTAAAGTTTCAATATTTGGTGAAAACATAATGAATTTATAATATTCCAAAAGAAATAAGGTTTGTCTAAATTGTTTTGTGAATGGTCACAGAAATATATGCTGTATCAACTTATTTAAAACGAAAACAGAAACTTAAGAGCTCCTTTAAAAACATGAAAATTGAGAGTCTGTACTTTCTGTTATTCTTCTAATCATCTACCTTCAAAACCACAATAAGCTTTCCTCATTAGTTCTGCTTTATGGAGAAATACAGCTGCCTGAGGTGACAGCAGCAATTACACTTTCAGAAGTAATATGCAAGGTTACGTGCAATCACTTTAGTTTTTTTTTCCTTTTCCTTTTTATGTGTGTTAGTTGCCATTGTGTTCTCTGCCCCTCACTATAAAAACAATAATCAAAAGTACCTTTAAATGTAATAGGCTGAAGATTTATGACACCTAGTGCCAAGGGAACGTCAATAATATTGTTTACTGATGTAGGACGCAGGTATTCTAGAAAATCCTGATTGCCATGTGGCCCAAATGTCTTCCTGCTAATGGAAAAATAAGAAGGTCTGGTTGGTGATATTTGCCATGATTTTAATAAGAGGTAGAGAGGAAGGAGTAAAAACAACAACAACAACAAAGTTGCATAAAAACTCTTAGAAGTTCTAACGAGTCAGAAGAATGAGAATGAATCTAGAGCAGAGAGCTACTCCAGAAAGACAATCTCCAAGAAATGAAGGAAGAAGAGAAAAATCCCAGAAGTCCTTCTGAATATATGCAACCATGGTTGCCTACAGAATCTAGAGCATGAAATGTGATTTAGAAATGATTTTGGTTTATTTTTTCCTAATTATACAAGGAATAGTTAACGCTTGTGAAGATATGAATAACTATTTAAAGATTAACTATCACTTATTATTCTAGTCCTCAGCAATAACTTCTGTGAACTGAGTGTTGTATTTCCTTCCAGATACAGAAACATATGCATGTTTCATAACATCAAGACTATACTGAATATATAATTTTTTGTGTCCTACATTTATTTACATTTTCCAGTGCCATTAAAAACTTTTAGTACATAATTATATGGATGTACAATGGTATACCGAAAGATTAGTTCAATACTTGAATATTTTTATTTCCAATGATTCAGTTATTTTTAGAAGATCGTTGGGAATTCATAATCACCGAAACCTAGAAGCAAGATGCCCTTCAATAGGTGAATGGACAAACTGTGGTACATCCATACAATGCAATACTGTTTAGCAATAAAAGGAATGAGCAGGGATCCCTGGGTGGCGCAGCGGTTTAGCGCCTGCCTTTGGCCCAGGGCGCGATCCTGGAGTCCCGGGATCGAATCCCACGTCGGGCTCCCGGTGCATGGAGCCTGCTTCTCCCTCTGCGTGTGTCTCTGCCTCTCTCTCTCACTGTGTGCCTATCATAAAAAGTTAAAAAAAAGGAATGAGCAAAGCCACTGCAAAGATACAGATAAATCTTAAATGGATTATTGCTAGGTGAAAGAAATTAGTCTAAAATGGTGACATATTTTGTGATTCCATCTATATGACACTCTGTAAAAGGCAGAAATTTCTAGAGCAGTAAAACTAGTCTGACACTGTAATTATGAATAGATACTATGCAATTGTCAAAACCCATAGGATTTAAGAGAAAAAAAAAAAGAATAAACCTTAAGGTATGGAACAAGAGAAGTGACTTTTAAAAATACTGATCTAGGGCAGCCCAGGCGGCTCAGCAGTTTAATGCCGCCTTCAGCCCAGGGCCTGATCCTGGAGACCGGGGATCGGGTCCCACCTCAGGCTCCCTACATGAAGCCTGCTTCTCTCTCTGCCTGTGTGTCTGCCTCTCTCTCTCTCTCTCTCTCTCTTTCTCTCTCTCTCTTTGTGTCTCATGAATAAATAAATAAAATATTAAAAAAATAAAATAAAATAATAAAAATACTTATCTAGGAGGTCAGGGGTCCTGTGTCAAAATGTAGACGGTAGCAGAATGATCATATTACAAATGTATGAACCAACCTCATTGAAAGAGATGGCAAAATCGTTCTAACCTAAATAACTTTGGAATGTTATTCCAAAAGGCAAAAGGTACTATACATAAGCAGTGCATTCTTGATAAAACTGTTTCCACGATGATATGATTGGCACGATTTTGAAACCACTCCACAAGTATAACTGGATCTGAAGAATTAAGCACATAGATGACCGATGGTAAGAACCAAGTTTTTCCTGTCATAGTGGGACGTCACACATAAGCAATGGTGGAGGCTAAAGTGATCCATGTGGTCAGGGATGAGAGCTGGAGACCACAGGATGCACTCATGTTTAGAGTTCATATAATATAAATACGGATTGTTACATTTAGAAATAGTTCTAGGTATGTGTATATATGCTAATTAGTATACACACATCCATTTCTTTGCTCTGTCAGCTGAGAGAGCTCAGAAACACCATCACCATAGTAGTAACAAGCCCAGGTCTTGTTTTCCAATATTCCAGTATTTTCAATATTATTCTAAGGGACAAAGGCTCCTTAAAAGAATTGTTGACTTTAGGACCAGAGTAAAATGCAAGGTGAGTCTGAAGCATTCAGTAGTGATGGAAACTAAGGAAATACTCAAAAAAACACAATGATGGGTTATGTCAAAGGGACACAGGCACCGACTAAAAAAATCTCCAAAAGCTGGAATAACTTAAGCAAGAAAATAATGAAGTACTAGATTATAACCAAAAGTACAAAATAAATATCTGTGAATCCATACTGTATCCACAAATAGATGATTAAATGAATAAGTTAATGAAAGGAAAAAGTCAATTTTCCTGTGGAGAAAATTTCTAAATTATGTAAATACTCTAGTCTTAAGGTAGGTACATAATTTCCTCCTCCTTAAATGTAAGCTGCTTATACTGGCTTTCTTCCAAAAAGTACAGCGTGGGAAGGGGGCAAAAGAGTAACTTTATAGTGGAGAAACCTGACAAACACTACCTCTGCCAGGTAGTCAAGATCAACAGCAACAGTGATAAGTCATGTTGGTAGTATGTACTCTTGATAGGATGTGACTTCACCTTGTGGTTTTCCTCCCAAAACCCACAACCCCAGGGTAATCATTAGAAAAACAACAGACAAATTCTAATACAAGGGGATCCTACAAAACATGTGACCAGTACTCCTTAAAACTCTCAAGGTTATCAAAAACAACGTAAGTCTGAGAAACCCACAGTTTAGAAGAATCTAAAAAGATCCTGGATAGGATTTTGGAAGAGGAAAAGGTTATTAAGAGAAAAAATAAGGAAATCTGAATGAAGTGTGCATTTAATTAATAATTATGTATCAATATTGGTTCATTCATTGTGATAAATGTATCATAGTAATAAGATGTTCATGATAAGGGAAACTGGATGTAGTATATTGGAAACTGTACTATTTTAGCAATTTTCCTATAAATCTAAAAATATTCTAAAGTGAAAAGGTTATTTTTAAAACCCTTAGGAATAATATTTGGGCTACAAAGTGTTGCCTATATTTTGCATTATTTTGAGAAATGGAATAATTGTTTAAAAGGAAATAATATTTTAAAGGATCATAATGCCAATTGCTTACCATTAACTTTGCACTAACTTACAGTGTCAGTGATAGCGTTTGAGACTTTAGCCCTCTGTAGAAGCCTCGAATAATAAAAGTGACTTAGACTTTGAATCTTCTTCACAGAAACCAACTATTTAAAAATGCTAGTTTTATTCAACATTAGGGTTAGGGTTAGTGGATAAATGTTCAAGATAAAATGTGCGTGTATGTGTGTGTGTGTGTGTGCCTTTTCTGTGCCTTTCTTTGCCAGCAGAAAACTAACTATAGGTAGCGGTTGACTTTTCTGTGCCTTTGAGTGAGATACTTAGATGCTCTGAGCCTCAGTCTTTCTCATCTGTAAAATGGTGATCATCAAATGTTCTGCCATGGGGTTTAGAGGAAAGCTAAATGAGATAATGCATGCAAGCCAAGTGGTACAGTTGCTGGTACAAAGTACTTGATGTTAATTATTATTATAGTTTTTAGTCATTCACTTATTTATTTAACAAATATTTATTAAAGAACCACCATGTGTTAAGCACTCTGGAAGGTTCTGGTAAACAAGACACAATCCCTACATGTAGGAGCTTACAGACTAGCAGTAGAGTGAGAAAATGTGCAAGGAATTGCAATATCATGTGATACGTGTGAAAACAGATGAAGATCAGGCTACAGTAGAAGCATATGGCATGAAGAGAAAGCATTTTCAAGGAAAGGGGCAGCTAAGCCTGCATCTGAAGGATTTGTAAGATTTAGCCCAGTGGTATGCTGGAGTCAGGGAGGGACCCACTTGCTAGGGCCAGTTGTGTTACATCTCTTTTCAATTCCCTGTTCAATGGCAACACATTGGTAGCCTGAAAGGAGCCATAGTAAAACTATTTACACCATGGAAGTTGTCAAATGCTGCAAATCAGGGCTCTCCCCCTACTCCTTGTTCACCCGCATAGCAATCAAATTTCAAGGAAATGCAAAGAGAGACAAGAAGCATGACAAATTTGGGAAACCGGAAAGCATTTGGCCTAACTAGTGTGTGAGGGGGGAATGAGGACAGAGAGATAAGCAGGGACCAGATTATGGTCAAAACCAAATGAAGGTGGTGAGAGCCACTGAAGGGTACAGAGCAAAGGATGGGACTTAGTTTGCATGTTAGAGAGATTTCTTCTGTCTTCAGAAGACAGAGTAAAACTGGAACTAGATATGGGGTGCCATTACCATTAACTTATATGGAGCATTTTTTAGCATTCCAAGATCCCAAAAATAGTCTTAGGCTTTTCTGATACCTTAGGACACATCTTGTTAACAGATACACAAAATAAGTTGGGATAAAGCGCAGATGCTCACAGACACAGTTCAAAGCTCCAGTGGCTTGATGCTAAGATGCTGATGTAGCTCCCAGAAGGAGCCTAGGAGGGAGCCCCTCTCACTGCTGGGGGTGCGCGCTGCCTCTATTTCTGCTCACTGAAGCACAGACACTGAACACTATTTGCACTCTTTGCCTTTTTTTCATAAAAGCAAAAATCCTCTTCAGATTTCTTTCACTTGGTGAAAACAAGTACTAATGTGGATCTTTTGTTAAGAGCGAAGTGTCATAACGATGAACTTTCAAAAAGCGGCTGCTACCTATAGTTAGTTTTCTGCTGGCAAAGAAAGGATAATGTTCACTTTTGGCTAATGGAACAATTGGAGCCAAAAACTAGAGACAAGAAAGTGCATGATATTTACAAAAAACTGAGTAAGGTATAATGCTTGGATAGAGAGGGGTGGAAGGATAATTCTAAAAGATAAACCCAAAAAGTTGGGTGGAAGCCAGATCATAGAGGCTCTTGAACTTGTATTCAGTTGTTCCAAAATGCAGTGAGATCCCCTGACAAAGTTAGAAATAAACCAATGAGTGCATGAAAAAAGTATGTTCTAATTTCATTTGTATTTTATTCTCATTCCTTTTATTCACATTTCTGTATATATGTATTGTAATATATAATGATATACCTAGTAAGTGCAAGTATTTCATAAATAAATATGTAAATCTGCATACATGGGATGTTGAGTCAAATTTTTTATTGCTAAGAGTACGTAATCAAAAATCTAAAAACACTGCTATAGACAATGGGGAACTATGGAGGTTTTTGAACTGAGACTATTGTGACTCAGTCTGTGTCAGCGGAAGATGATCATGGTAGTGGAGTGAAGAAGAGATTTCAGGTGAGAAATCTGAGACAGCTGGACCAGGTTTTGGAAGACCCGTTGAAATCCCACCTTTGCCACTCAACAATTATGGACTCTTAACTTAAGTCACACAGCCCTGGCAATTTTCAATTCCTGCAGGTGGAAATGGGAAAAATAATAACACAATTTTTATGAGAATGAACGACATGAATATGTGGAAACACCCAACACAATGATGAATTATAGCAGATGCTTCAAGAGCATCCACTGACATTGATGCTGATGTTTTAATATACACTAGGAAGAGGAAGCAAACGACCAGTTACAAGATGCCGATGGTCTAAGATTAGGGCACTACTGGGGGGACTAGAAAGTTGGAATTTACATGGTTAGTTTGGATGAAGAATCAATCACTGAACAGGTGTAGGAATCGGGGAGAAAGAAACACTGATTTGGCTCCGGAGTTTCTTGCATGGATGTGTGGAAAGGTGGGCCTTCTCCTTGTGATGGTGAATACAGGAAAAGAAGCCGGTGAAAGTCACAGTGTCAGTTTGGTGCGTGTTGTGTCAAAGGTACCTGCCGCACAGCTCCTTGGGGTTTATTAGGCTTGTAAATCTAGACCACAGATTCAGAGGGGAGATGTAGATGGTGTCTAGAATGAAGCTTTTCTGTGAGTCACAAGGCAACGAGCTGAGCTTCCTGGCCTGACAAGTCATCCAGAAATTGTGCTCTGTACTATTCTCAGATAGTTAACTTGCTTCTCGTGGTCAAAAACCATGTGTTAGGAGTCTAATTAGAATGCTAGGCAATTTCAACTCCATTCCCAGTGTTTCGTAGATACAGCCTTACATACACAGACAGGGGGCCTTGATTTAACCATGTGGAGTCTGTGAGGGCCTGATAGTGAGCCACAGTCTTTTATCCAATCTCCAGGCCTGGTCTCAATCTTTAATTTGCACTAAAAACACCCCTGACAGTTTTTTATAAAGATTCCTAGATCCCTTACTGCAAGATTTTGATTTAGCAGGAATTTGTATTTTTTTTCTCTTTAAAGGTTTCAATTCTAAGCAATTTCTCCCCCCAAAGTGGGACTCCCAACTCACAATCCTGAGATCAAGAGCCGCTGACTCCTCCATGGACTGAGCCAGCCAGATGCCCCAGGAATCTGCATTTTTAACAAGCACTTGGCTTACTTACTGTAGGCTCCCTGGAAAAGAGATAACACTCAAGACTTCCACTGTGTCGGTGGACTCCTCCTTCATTAACAACAGCAGTAATCAGCAGGTTAAAGGGGTCAGCAAGGAAATGTGATTTCTATTGCCCATGTAGGAATTATGGTATAGGAAGTTGAATAGAAACAAGAACTTTGCAAGAATGTCAGTGGGAATCATTGCAACTAATTTGAGTCCTCTTTGGGTACCCGTGACTGCGTGAGGGCTACGATCCTTGGAGGAGTAGGATTTTTGACCCAACAGTTTTGTGGTAATAAACAACTAATCTGTTGCAGCTACATTCATCTTTTTATTGCATCCCAACCCGGCAAAAATCATAAAATAAGCATTTATTTACAGCCTAGTACTTCTTGTCCTTGTGTTTATTATGATTGTGGAGGACGTTGGTCACCGTGTCCTCTTTTTGAGGACCTTAGGGAAAAATTTCTGTCCAGTTTTAGAGATAACTATGTTTCTCCTGGGAATGCTTTCAACCTTAACCTTATATGAAATCCAAATTACCCACTTGACCAGATTCCCTTAGGTGATTGCCTCCTAGACCTTTTAGAATCAAATTACTTGAGATCAAATGGAAGTTTCCTTATGGTATGAACATACTTTCTAACATAAGATGAAGAGGAGGAGCACCTGGGTGGCTCAGTGAGTTAAGCGTTTGACTCTTGCTTTCAGCTCAGGTCATGATATCAAGGTCCTGGGATCGAACCCAACTTTGGGCTCTGCACTCAGCAGGGAGTCTGCTTAAAGATTTCTCTTCTTTTCTCCCTCTGCCCCACCCCTATTTGTGCATGTGCTCTCTCTCTTTCCAATAAATAAGTAGATCTTTTTTAAAATATAAGGTAAATATTAATAAGCATGTGTGTATTACTTTTAGAATTTCCAAAGGATGTCACATATATCTTATTAGAACTTAATATCAGTTATTCTCATTATTTTAACAGATGAAAAATTGAGATTCAGAGCAACTAAATTGATTTTCTTTTTTTTTTTTAAGATTTTATTTATTTATTCATGAGAGAGAGAGAGAGAGAGGCAGAGATGCAGGCAGAGGGAGAAGCAGGCTCCATGCAGGGAGCCCGATATGGGACTCGATCCTGGGATTCCGGGATCACACCCTGAGCCAAAGGCAGATGCTCAACTGTTGAGCCACCCAAGCGTCCCCTAAATTGATTTTTTTGAAATCACACAACTAGTGATGGGAAAACTAGAATTTTAGTACACAAATTCTGACTTCAAATCCAGTTCTCATTCTGTTGCCACTACAAAAAGAAAAAAGAAAAATCTTTTTTATTATGCTCTTCAATTTATGAAACTATATATACATATATGTCTATATACACAGAGATGTATAAAATTCTATTTAATCTGACCACCAATCCTGAAAAAGAGCCACTTTTATTTATCAAATGTTTTACAGATCTGAGACACAGAGCTTTCAAAAGACTTGCTCAAGGGCAATCAGCACAAGCCACAGTGTTTGGACAGAAACCGCAAATTTGTAACACCAAATTCTGGGCCTTCCCTTAAACTGTTTCTAATGTGCAATCTGCTATATTCAGGGGTACACTGATATTCCCTCTATCTGACCACTGTTACTACCAGGGAGAAGCAAAGAACTGAAATGCCAAAATTTTTCTAATTGAATAAATTTATATTCATTATTTTAAAAAAGTCATCATAAGATAGGAAGCCATGTTCCCACCTTACCATGTAGTGATGTAAGTGAATGTGCATTGAGCAGAGTTTAGGGAAGCGTAGATAATGCACAGATTCTGAGAACATGAGGTACAGAGCCACACACTAGTGAGAATAGAAAGCCAGTGGGTGGGTGGGGGGTGGGCAGAAACCTTGATAACCAGCACTGCCACCCTTATAATCCTGCCCAAGGAGGGGCTCAGAAACCAAGAAATTATTCCACCATGGCCTGTCCCTGTGCTTCTTTTCTGTGAAATGAGAAACTGAGGTGGGGGGAGGATTAGTTAAATGTATGTGTCTCTGATAGTGTCAATTTTTCAAGAGCCTAAATTCCCATCTAATGTGTTACTTTTCTTAAAATATCATCTGGAAAAGAAGAAAGTCACTGAATAATTTTTCAGCATGCTACAAGAGCATACCCAAAATACGGGCGTATGTTTGGGGCTTTCATTCCACCCATCCTAGATTATTGGAGCTGCAAGTCTCCTCTGCAAGCAGATTGTGCTGATGGGTCATTATAGATGGCACTAGGGTACAAAAGTGGACCAAGTGGAAATGCGAGGCTAATCTGTCAGGCCCAACAAAGATAAATATCCCGGCAGCACTGTCATATTTCACAGCACATAGTGTTGACTATAGATCTCCCAACATGATAAATTTTATGGCCAAATGTGGTGGCATTTTGCAACCTCGGGTCTACTAAGGATGGTTGGTCCTTCTCTGATGGGGTCAATTTTGATAAATCGCCCTGTTGAACTCCCCATGAAGGATGACATTTCAGGTTAGCCAAATTCTCTTTGATGTGCATTATCCCAGTTAGCCTCAAGACATTTACTGGAGGAGTTTTTCTAGTTAGGAAGATATGCCCTTGTCTTCTTATTACTTTGTCAACCATGAAGAGGAAGGTAGGAGAATCTCTTTCCTGGGAATATTGTGGACAGATGTCCTTCTGGGGTAGCACAAGATGGAGGGCACTGCCTGAGAGAGAGAGAGAGAATAAGACCACCTGTTCAATCTCTTGCATCTTGTGTTGATTCCCCTGGCACAGAGCCACCACTCAGTTTTTCTTTTGGGTTGTCTTTCTTCATACATAGACTCTTGAATAGTTAATGAGCTAATGCGACATATTCTTCAAGGAGACTGTCACTTATCCAGAGCAAGCAAGAATTATGTCTCCATTCACAGAGTTATTTAAGTGCCTCACATAAGGAAAGAAATCCTTGAAACTTGTGCGGGCCACCCCATTTCTCCAGCTTTTCAAGACTGGTTGATGAATGGCAGCGAGAATAAAAGCACCTGGTACCTGCAGGCTAATGTCACCATAACCTGCCTCCAATTAATTCAGTCTTACACACAAAAGCATAAACTGTCATGGTTCCAGCTCTGTCACAAAATAATTGTGACCCTGGGCAAGTCACCAAACTTCTCTAGGACTTTGATTTCTCATCTCTAAAGTGAGGCTTATTATATTACATGATCTCCATATTGCCTTCCATAGCAAAGCTTCTAGTGGGTAGTACAGCAAAGTACCCAAGAGCATAGGCTCTGGAACCAGACTCAGTTCAAAACCTGGATCTTCCACATAAAAGCTGAGTGTCCTTGAGCTGCTTATGTAATCTCTCTTAACTCCATTTTCCTCACTTGTAAAATGAGGATGATATTACCACTCACCTCACAGGTCTGTTATGAGGATTACATAATTTAATATATGTAAAGTGCTTATAATTATAAATGGAAGATAGTTTTCCATAAGTGCTAGCTAATATCATACTAAGATTTTATGTTATCGGTATTCAAAAAATGGTGACCATTCCAATACATGGGCTGTTATATAGCAAAATAATTAACATTTTCTTAATTCTTTGCCTTCACCTAGAACTGGACACTTTCATGTGGACAACTTATTTTCCACATGAAACTACAGGGATGGAAATGTGTAATATTGATTATTATATATTTTTTAAGATTTTGTTTATTTATTCATGAGAGACACAGAGAGGGAAGCAGAGACAAAGCAGAGGGAGAAGCAGGCTGCCTGTGAGGAGCCTGATGTGGGACTCAATCCCAGGACCCCAGGATCAGGACCTGAGCCAAAGGCAGATACTCAACAACTGAGCCACCCAGTGCCCTTGATCACTATATTTCTGTTTCATTTATCAGTTTATGTTACTACCGTAACCACAAATGGTAGCATCGTACATTTCTCTCCTCTTAATTATTTCCACCTCCATATCCTTCCCCAGTGAACACACACACTCAAACCTCAATAATTATGCAACTAGTTTCAACTGCTCAATATTTCTATAAACATCCTTTCTTTTCCAGTCCTATTATAATTGTATGTAGGACACATTCAATAAAGTTGCATGGATGATGATAATATGCCTGAATATGAGGATAATGGCCTTATATTAGTAAGTTGTGTTAATTATTTCCAAAGTATATACATAAGTCACATGTACTTCATTCATTAACATAGCAAATATTTTTGAGAGCTACCATACATCAGGCCCTGCAAAAGCTCTGGTGGGTTCAAAACAATGATGTAACAGATCAAAACATGGTCTAAATTTAAACTCAGACAAAATTTCAATTATTATCCTATGGTTACCCTACAGAATGTTAATTTTGTAAGCAATTAGTTGCAGAAAATAATTCATTAAGTTACTAATTCTTTTCTCTTCTTAGAATTTTGCCCTAGGTCTATAGATACACCTTTCTCCCTGTAACTTCCTCATTTGAATAGTAAAGGAATTTGACTAGATAGCCTGAAAGGTCTGCTACTTCTCTAATACTCTTTGGAACAAATGCAATCAGCTCCCTATGACTAGGGTTTAAGAAAAAAAGAACAGCCTGGAAATAGAATGCTTTCTAAAATAATGACTAAAAGGATACACACAAAATTGATTATATCTGGGTGGTCAGCTTGCAGATGAATTTTATTATTACCTTCAAGTAATGTTCCCTGTTTCTCCTCTCTATTTCTTTCTTGTTTGGTTGTACTATTATTACATGGGCTGCCAAAAAGAGTAAAATGTAGCCAGCTTTTCTGGAACACTAAGTCTGGAGAAGTTCTGAGAGGATATAGTCCTGTCTCCCAATTGATTGATGGGTCAATTGAGCAACAACTGATGTATAATGGAAAAACCATAGACTTCAGAGCCCAAAGACAATATATTAAGACTCGTTTTTCTCCTTCGGCTTTATATTCAACCATGGGCAATTCACATATCCTCTCTAAGGTTCAGGTTCAGCATCTTTAAAATGCAGACCTTCACAACTGGCAGGAGTAACCCTAGGCTGATTGGCTATCTCTATCTATCCATGTAAGATAGATATTGTTATATCTTGCTTTCCAGATGCAAAAGCAGAATCTCAGGGAGATTAAAAGAAATCATATAGGTAAAAGTAGATTATAAATCCCCAGAAATCATATAGGTGAAAGTAGATTATGAAAAATGTTGTAATTTTTATTACTGTTAGATTACCCCATCTAAATATCAGAGTTTAATGCCTGGTTGATCACAGTAATGTAGATAAAATAAGTTTGATTATGAGTAAATGTTTTCCTTCTCCTTGACTTGAGATATAAAGAAGAAAAATCATGAGGACAAGAGCATTTATTCTTCCTACTAAACTTTAAGCAGCAAAAGGAATGGTCTATGTCTATCATATTTACTAGTGAGTATCTCTAGCATATAGTAGAACTGTGCCTGGAGTATAGTAGAAGTTCAGTTAAGTAGGGTAAAAACCCATCCAAAGAGTAATGTGAGCTCAACTATTCATTCATATAAAGTGCCTGACCACATTATTGCAAGATTAACAAAAGGGCATGTAGTTCACTAGGTGGGAGGTGTGGGGTGTACCACCCAAATTCATGTAATCCCATGACTGTGGCTTGGTCCCACCTCACCTCGTATTTATCTTCTCTGTTCTAAATATTTTTAAATATTGATTCTGGCTCTTCTAGCTATCTAAGATTTCCAAGATAGCAACAACAATTACCAGCATATCCTTATGCCTTTTGGCCCCAATTCAGGTAAGAATGGGAGAACATAGAAATATGAGGATCCAGCCTCCACATTTACCCCCAAAACCGTCCCTGCTATTTCTTCACCTAAACTCACCTTCTTCTCTTCCAACACAGTATCATCTTCCCATTTCCCTTAGATGGTAAGAACTTTAGTCAGAGGCTGGGCAGAGAACCAACATCAATTAGCAATCACTAATCACAGTATCTTACTTTTGATAAATTGAATAAATATATAGCCAGAAGGATAACCTAGATAAATAAAAGTATATTTATAGCATATTTAAGGAGGTAAATGAAACTAGTGTGTATTGGGGCAAAGGGTACTCCTAACAAGATTTGAATTTTTATTTCTCGAAGTGATAGAATGAGCTCAGAGGAAAAGCTTAAGGAAAAAGAGAAAGAGAAACAGAAAGACACGCATACTAGTGACTGGCCCAGTTGTGTTTTTAAAGATAGACCACATTTGGGGAAGAAAACAGACTCACAGACAAAAATCTCCCAAACAGCAACTTTGTAAATCTTCAGCTTCCACTATAAAACCAATTACTTTTCCATGAATACTAACCCTCTTCCCTACTCTGACAATATATCTAAGAGAGAGTCTATTTTGGAGTCACTTAATTGGGTCCACTTGTTCTTCATAAGCACCACATCGTTGTACACTCCAAGTCTGAAGGAATCTTCCCATATCTACCTCATCAGACTGTAGTTGGCTACCATCTCAGCTTATCAAATTTATGAGCTGTGAGTGTCCATGACCACTAACAGCTGTCTTGATTTTCCCTGGGTATGTGGCAGCATTGGTTGAGAAGAAATTCATAAGTGTTTGGCTTTGAAAAATCATGGTGGCCTCCTGAGACTTGAACACGAAAAGAGAGAAGGTTTCTGTTTCCTCCAGATTTGATTTTAACAAGACCAGACTGACATAATTTTCCAACCAAGTGGGATCACTTTAAATACCAGGATATGGGGGGGGGGGGTTCCTCACTATTTGACTTTAATATTTAGGTTTTTTGATCCAAAAACCATAAGACAAAAAAAAAAAAAAAACATAAGACATCATTTGGTAAATATTTAATAAACTGTTATAATTAGACAGTACTGTGCTAGGTCCTGCTGAAGGCATAAAAAAAATAAGATGACTTGCTTCCTGCCCAATTATGATATATATCATACATACATACACATGTACCTATGTGTATATATTATATATATAAAACCTCACAATATATGGCAACACATAGATTCAAAGAAGGTAATGGCAATATGAAAAAAATGGAGATTTAAGAAAGAGTGGGAATGCCAGAGAAAAATTAAAAGATATGAGCTGAGTTGGTCCACTCACCCAAAAAATAAAGAAGACTTCAAATAATAGAGAGGAAACGGGGGAAAGATACGATATCTTCTTGGGAAATATTAAGAGATAATTTTTCAATGATACTTAAGGGCTGAATTTTAAGAGTCCTTAGAAGTCAGGCTAAGGAATTTGGCCTTCATGCTATGGGTATGAAAAAGCCATTCACAGATTCTGAATGAAGGAGCATCAAGGAAGTGGTATGCAGGAGGATCCATCCATCTACGAGCACTAATGAGACTAGTTGAAAGTAGCTTGGAAGCAGGAAGACCAATAGAATGAACTTACTGGAAAGTCAGAAAATGTAGGAATGCTCTCTAATATCCCACTGATCTGGGTTCAAATCCTACACACGAGTTCAATGGCCTAGCTTCTCTTTGGTTTCACAGTGCCTCCATCTACAAAGCAGGAATTTAAAAAAAAAAAAAAAGGAAACTTAACAAGTCCTGGGTCAGGATGAAATTGATTAGCATGTGGAAAGTACCTTGCAAGTAATTCTCTCAATATTTGTTTATAAAAAAGATATATATTTGTTTATGGTAGAATGTCTTTATTTTGCCATTACTTCTGAAGACTAATTTTGCTGATAGTACAAGTCAAGGTTGATAGGATTTTTCCCTTCAGCACTGTGAATATTTTTCTGGCTCCATTGTTTCGGATGAGCTGTAAGTCCTCATATTATTATTCCCCACCACACATTAGGTCATTTTTCTTTTGCTGCTTTCAAGTTTTTCTTTTCTTTTTACTTTTGGCTTTTCAATAGTTTGTGGTATATATTTGGGGACAGATTTTTTGGTCTTTGTTGGGATTCTTGGAGCTCCTCATTTTGTCATTTTGGTAATGATTGAATGAGCTTCTCTCTTTCAAGTAATATTTAAGTCAATCCAAACTTATAGTTTCTTCAATTTTGAATTTTAGCTTATTTAGCTTAGAACCAATTCTCCTCTTTGCCTGTGATATTTTTTTTTGACATTTTGCCTCACCAAGCACTTTACAAGTTACTCCACCACTCTTATACTTTACTTTCTCTCAAAACTCAGAGCAGATACATTATCAGTTTCTATGCTATAAAGAATTAATTTGTAAAATTTTATTACATTTAATAAGAACTAGTATTTAATGATCACTCACTCCCTACTCACCTCTAAACATCTTACTAAGCGTTTTGCAAATATTCTCATGTAACCTTCATCAAAAACCTACGAGCTATATATTGACATTATTCCATTTTACAGATGAGGAAGCAGAGACCCAATGAGATTAAATAGCTTGTCCTAGTTTATACAACTAGTGAGGAATAGATGAGCCCAGATTCAATCCAGCAGTCTGGTCCTTAAGCACTATGTGTTACTGCCTCAATTGAAACATGCTTATTTAATTTCATATTCCTTTTCCCAAAGGCAGAAACTTGTTTTAAGTCTCCAATCTTCATTATAACTTGAATATGATGAGAATGTGTTTTACATTTCCACTGGAGCCTCTATTTGTACTCCCATACAAGAAGCAATACTAACACACTGTTTCATGTACCCTGATTTTGGTGATAGTTTACCTGGATACAAATAGGGGTTCATCTCTGCTACTTCTGTAGACCTGACAAGTTATTCAAAATCACTGTGTCTTGGTTTTCTTATCCTAATTCAGCATAATAAGAGTAACTACCTCATAGGATTTTTTTAAGGTTATTTGTTTATTTATTTATTTATGAGAGAGAGAGAGAGAGAGGCAGAGACACAGGCAGAGGCAGAAGCAGGCTCCATGCAGGGAGCCTGACGTGGGACTCGATCCCAGGATTCCAGGATCATGCCCTGGGACTAAGGCAGGCTCTAAACCACTGAGCCACCCAGGCATCCCCTCATAGGATTTTATAAGAATAAAATGACATAAGAGATATAAAATTTTGGGACAATGTCAAGTTACAAATTAAGCTCTCAATAAAAATTGGAAATTACCATTATCTTGTCTGTCTTACATTGTACATATCTGATTGCCTCATGATCTTTCCTGCTTGTCTGTCTCTCCCTATTACATCATTAACCCCAAAAGGCCAGGACAATATCATTTTCATCTTGGGGGCTATAAGGTTTAGCAGTTCTGAAACATAGTAAAAGCACATTAAATGTTAAAGGGAGGGATGAATAAACAAGTCCTTCTCAATTGGCAAGCTAACATTTTACGTCATATGAGGCTTTCAGCCCAGAAAAGGATAGGCCAGGTGTTCTCTGTTAATTTTCAGAATGCCTAAGTTCACCACACTCGTAGCAGTAAACCGCCGAAGGCAAAGACATCAAGAATTCCCTGCAAACCGTGACAGAGGTGTCTGTGGCCCCAGCTCATTACACATCTCCAGCAAATCTAGTTTTTGTAATTCCACAGAAGCTAATGAGAAGCAATGAGGACTAATGACCTAGAAGTTCTCTTGAATTCAAAGTAATCCACACGAGTCTTACTGAGGGTCAAAACATTAGAACATTTGTGTAGTTGTCTTCACCTGTACATGTTGTTTCATCCCCCGTTTCTCTTGTAATGAATCATCAGGTCACCTTGCCCATCCTCCCTTCCTCCTGCCTCTCATCCACACCCAGTCCACATAGGCACTGAAAGAAACACCTGCATCCCTATGCCACATCAGCCCCTTGAGAGGCCCTCACATTTGGAAATGTATTTAGTCCTAAAAGAAACAAAGGAGCCAGACAATATCATAGCCCTGTACCACAAACACAGACGCATACACACAAAAGAGCTGGCCTATTGGTATTCTTAGAAATTCAGTTCAGCAAACATGCAGTGACACCACTTGGGCTTGAAGTTCAGTTTTCATTATTTGCTCCCTGTGCCTCTTTTTCAAAAAGTCACTTCTTTGAGCATCTGTTTCCTTATCTACAGTTAGGAGATAATAGTCCCTTTCTTGCTGGCTTGATGTCAGGATGAAAGGAGATAATTAGGTAAAGCATTTGCACAATGTCTGGCATGAAATGAGCAATTATTAATATTATTAGTCTACCATGTGTCAGGCCTTGGGAATATTTACAGAGAAGATACTTTGATGGAAATACATAAGTGGTACAAAAGAAATACAGATGCAGGAACAAGGAAAGAAAGGCAATGTTACTGGAATTCTCATTTTACAAACGTCGAAAGTGAGGTTTGGAGAAGTTAGCAGCCAGCAGTAGGGTCAATGTCCTTAACACTGAATTCAGGAAAATTCAACTTTCTAGATGTCTAATTTGTTCTATTTATCATATTGACTGTTTTAATGAAAATGGTTTTTATAATCTGTACAGATGAGGAAACTGAAAATTAAACAGGAATATTTTAAGAGCTTAAAGGGAAGGTCAAATTTCGATTTCTGCTAATAAAACTTTGCTTAAAAACAAATGTCAGCACTTTTTATAAAAATTTCTCAATTCTAAAAAAAAAGAATTTCTCAATTCTTATCTGAAATTTCAATTCTTATCAATTTAATCTACTGGTTTCTAAATTCATTTTAACATTATTTCTGTTTTGTCAGATTTTAGCAGTTTTAGTATTTTTTAGTCTATTTTTAAAATTCTTTCTTCCCATTTTCTGATTCCTTGAAGAATAGTAGCAGTACTAATCATATGTCTGTCATAATAAAAGATTGTAAACAGTCCCACTTCCTTTATAGTCTTCTAACTTTTTTGTCCCTTACATCTGATATTTCAGTAAATTTGCAATACATTGACCTACTCCAATTGTCTCTTATCAGTAAACAGAGTTTCTGCAATTCCCATGAGTTTTTATTTTTTCAGATGATTTTTTCTTTAAGATGCTCTTGGATTTAAGTTTAAATTTTAATTGAACTTAAATACTCAGTGTGATTAAATCTTACTTTAATAAAAATAACTGAAAATTAGACTTAATATAAAATAGGTTTAATTCTATTTCAAGTTGAAATTCAATATAATTTAAAATTAAAATTTAATTTAATTTAAAATTGTGATATTTCACATGCTATTGAACTTAAATTTAAATTTTAAATGGCTAGAGATACATGCTGAAAGCTGATATGCCATTTGAGATGTTGGCAACATAATATTAAAAAGTGCTTAAAGTTTGAATAAAATACAAAATGACAGTCAAAAGCATCCAAATTCAAATCCAAAAGGAGATGAAACAATTCTAACATGTATGAAAAGTCAAATTCTGGTTGGAAGATGACATTTCTTATAGGAACTTTTTATCATTTTTTAAATTCTTTGACCATTTTCTTAGCATATCAACTTCAGTGTAAACCATACTTTCCTAAACTTACTAGTATTTTGTTAAAACTGTCACAAGAAAATTTAGGAAAAAAAACTGACTATTTGGTTAACAGATCATCAGTAGAATTGACCTGCTTTTTGGAGAACCTGCCCAAGGTCAAGGACTGAAACCAAAATCTACCTAAGACACAGATAATGTTCCTGTCTGTGCACAATTTCAGAGAATATGAGGGTAACAAAACTCAAATGGAAGTCTACTTTAGCAAGTCTTACCAGATGCCAGACAAAAATGAAATTTTGGTTTTGACCACCTAATCAGAAAAAATAAAAAACATGTTATCACTGTTCCAGATATTTTGTGCTGAAGAATAAGCCTCTTTCTTGTGTCCTCCCCCTTCTCAGCTAAATATTATCTCCCAAACATCCTTTTTTGATTTTTTAAGTAAGCTTTATACCCAACATTGGGCTTAAGCTCACAACCCTGAGACTCTGAGACCCTGAGATCAAGAGTCGTACACTCTACCTACTAAGATAGCTCCTCTTAAATATCCTTTTCATCAAACAAGATGGGAGTTCCATTTTCTGGTTCCCCAGTATTTTATTCAAAACTATATTATTTACCTGTTTAAAGAGCCAGACTTTGAAACATGCCATAATATTTTTTATTATCCATTTCATTCCTTAATGGAGTCAGTAAAATGCTCTCTTTTAAGAGAAAAGCAAGATGATGCATTAACAAGAAAAACATATTTTGATGGGTACCCAAAGAAACAGAAAAACAAACAATAGTTGCCTTTTCCTTCCAGAACTTAACAGTTTTGTCTCATTATTTTGAATATATGGTTCCTGTTTAGGAAACTCCTGTCACCACTGTTTGTGATAAAATGTTACTAAAATACATATTTATCCTATCTCTTTTCAAGAGTTACATAAACCTCTACTTATTTACAGAAAAATGTCATACTTTTCAATGATTTATTTCCTTTCTGTAATAAAAAGCATTTTAGAAAAAGCCAAGAAAATTAGGAGAGAACATGGGACGATGCACCACACATTGTGTGTAGGTGTTCAGTAAATGGTATTTCATGTCGATAAGGAGGAGGAGAGAAAGGAGGGGAAAGTATAATTCTAGGGACATTTGCCTTCTTAATTTATGCTTCAAGACAGAATTATTTAGTCACACCTCTGTATTTAATGTAAAATCGGTGATGAGACAATCACTAAAAGTGTAAATCGGGCAGAAGAGAGTAAGAACAAAGATCTACTTTTAACCATTTTCTT
This sequence comes from Canis lupus familiaris, assembly GCF_011100685.1. Lineage (NCBI taxonomy): Eukaryota > Metazoa > Chordata > Mammalia > Carnivora > Canidae > Canis > Canis lupus. Next base: position 54,331,979 of record NC_049229.1, on the reverse strand, counting down.
GGTGAGTTGAGAAGAAAATACTACTTCACCTTCCATGATGGGTGTGTTTTAGGAATTCAGGGGGTCAGGGATTTCTTTCTTATGCCTCAGGGCATGTCAACATGATTGTCATTTTAGTTACCAGTTGTCAGGTGCCTACTATATGCCAGCAATATATTTACTTATTTAATCCTCCAGGTAATATTACCACCACTATTTTATAGATAAGGAAACGAAATCAAAGAGGTTATGAACCTGTCCACATCTAATGCCTTAGAAGCAAAGGAGTCAAAACTTGGTAGATGGAATTCCAGAGCCTGAGTGAAAGTGGATTTTTTTTTTATTCTGAGAAGCAATGTTCCCTGGTGACTTAGCATGAACTCTAGGGCCGGGCTGTCTACATCTGAACCCTGGCTCTACCACTTACTAGCTGTATGATCTTGGGAAAGTTACTTAAATTCTCTGCCCTTTAATTTCTTCATCTGTAAACTAGGTTATTTATTTTGATTATTAAGTAAATCAATATATCTAAGGCAATCAGATCAATCAATACCTAGTGCCAAGTAAGCACTATTAACTGTCAGCTATTATTACTAATTTTTGCCCAGGATCTATTTCTTCTTTTTCTAGAAAAAATAATCCCCATTTCTCCTTAGGAATTCACTCCTCCACTACTCTTTGTATTTACGTGTTTCGAATAGGTATAACTGCATCCTGGTTCCTGACCATGAATATATGCTCCAAACCTATTCAGTCAGAGCAATGAATCCCTACCATCACTGGTTCAATAATGGATTTAAGACATAGCTGATCCAATAAAACTTTTGAAAAAATCATTTGGGGGGGAAAGAGTCTCTTACAATTGGATTGAGAGCTATCAGAATATAAGTGTGGACTGTCCAGAAGTCACCTTGTAGAACTGGAATGCTTAAGAGTAAATGTCATGTGGGACAAAGCATAAATAAATGACAGAAAAGGAGAAAACTAAATTTAAAAGTATCATCTGAGCTCCTCCATCTAGTTTTGATGGGCAAAAACCTACCATTGAGCTTTAAAGATAAATGACCCAATTCTACTCTTTGCTCAAATTGGTTTGGATTATGTTTCTATAACTTGTAAACAAAGGTAATCTTACTAATGCCTCTGCTGCTATCTTCGGAAAAGCTAAGCATCTACTCATTCTGAGCGACTACTGTTATACACCCTCCCTGCAGGACCAAACTGGGCCAAAACCATGAGCAGTGCTAAATTTGGTTACATCAATCATGTCCACTGTGCAGAAGAGGAAGCCAAGGCTCCAGAAATTAAGTACAACTTCTGAATTCATATATTGATCCATTGATTTATGTGTTACTTCATTTTTTAAAAAAGTATCTAGAGCAGATTATCCAGATACAGGTAGAACTAAGAGAGTTTCATGGACCCTGTTTGAATTCTCTTGCTCCCCTAAATGATCAAGTTCCCAAGCTCTCTCTTAAAGAAAGAAAGAGACACAGAGACAGAGGAAGGAAGGAAGGAAGAAAGAGAAAAAAGAAAGGAATATCCTGACAGAGAGTTTGGCCTGGTCATCAAATGTTACCATAAAATTCAAGGATTTTTTGTTCTCTTTTCCCTATAAGCTGCCATGAAATTACATCCTTGAATTCCTTATATCATATCCATTATATGAAGAAAGATTGCAGGGCACAGAGAGACTTGCAGCCCGGGTGTAGGCACACACTTAGCATTTGGCCTTCACAGACAGACTCCCTGGTTCCACAGAAATGAGGTTTTTGGAAGTACAATTTTAGATACCAATTTAAAATTCCAAATGCTACTGAAGTAAGAATTTATTTTCACTATTACTCTTTAGCATTACTAGATGTGAGAATGATAAAATTACATGTGAACTCTCTGATTCCCAGCCAGGCTGAAAGTCTATGACATGACATGAAATTTTGGGCAATTACAGTGTTTCTTATGCCAGTGAAACTATTTCTTACACAATCCAGTGAAAACATTCAGATCTACACTCTAAGAAAAGGATCTCTTGCCTCCATTTCCAAACAGCTTACATAATTTATGGGACAATACACATACCAGGCACCACCATGAAAATAATTCCCTATTACTTCAGACTAATACAAGCAATATGGCTTAATTTCCTAATATCTTCTACATGCAACTGTCTCACAAGCTATTTAAGTATCAGTGATCAAAATGCTGGAAAAGAAGCAGGGAAAATGGAGGATGATAAACTGAGAGATAAGAAGGCTATTAATAGCTGTAGAATTAGACAGCCTTGCTGAATTAAGAGGATGGAGTTGGCGGTTTCATAATTGCCTCTGATTGATTGATGTGACAAATGTAACAATAGCAGATGATATACGGCACAGTCCCAAATAGCAATAAGTTATATACATCAAAACACAAGAGCAGACTTCTTTTTTATTCTCTTTTAATTTTAGCTAAATCTTTGAAAGTTAACCTGACCCACTGACTACAACGTCTGGTTTTTCTTTTCTGGAGACGGAGTCTAGCTTGAGCTAGGAGAGTCATGGTGGGCTGGAAAGAGGGTCTCTTGCCCAGAGCAGTGGGTGCTGTCATTGCCAAGAATCCCATGGACTCGATAGTCAAAATATAAGTTGGAGATAGCCAAAGATACTGAGGTGGAAAGAAGAGGTCAAATAAGCCAGTAACTCAGTTAGGAAATGGGAAACAAAATTGGTACTTGAAGCACACAATCAAGGTTAGAAGGGACAGGGACGTGAAGCAGGAGCCTTGAGTAAAGGCACCAGGAGTCAGTGTAAGTGAAATCTGAAACAGGAGCCGTTGGCCTCTGCTGTCCCAATGGTCTAAGGCCATCATGACAGAGGAATAATGGTTAACAGGCCAAAGAGCCAGAGGACACAAAATTGAACTAATGATACCCTGTAATCCCCAAGCTGAAGTGCCAGTAGAAGGTCATTTATAGGGGCACCTGGGAGGCTCAGTGGTTGAGCGTCGTCTGCCTTCAGCTCAGGGCCTGATCCTGGAGTCCCAGGCTCAAGTCCCGCATCGGGCTCCCCACAGGGAGCCTGCTTCTCCCTCTGCCTGTGTCTCGGCCTCTCTCTGTGTCTCTCATGAATAAATAAATAAAATCCCAAAAAAAGAAAGATCATTCATAGAAGAGAAATCTAAAAATAATTATCCAGATTAACTTCTCAGTGATTCATACATGGGATATGAAAGAGTAGATGGAGAATATGCTTTGGAATTCCACCAGACTTGGGTTAAAGTAGGAGCTGTTTCTCTGACTATTGTACATTTTGGTTAGTAATTTTGTTCATGTAAAACTCAAGGCTCCTGAGAATAATAATAGTGCTTACCTCACAAAGTTTTAGAAAGACAAAACTGTGTAATTCACGTAAAGTGCTGAAAATATTACCTATTACATAAAAGTGCTGTGTACTTTTTTTTTTTTTAAGAACAGCTTTACTCAGGTACAAATGACCTACAATAAACTACACATATTTAGGCTACACAGCCTGATAAGTTTTAACATACGTATTCATTTATTAAACCAGCTCCACAATTAGGAAAATGAGCATACACTTATAAAATTGCATAGTATGGTAGATAGATTTATACACACACACACACACACACACACACACACACATATAAAATCATACAGTATATAGTCAGTACTCATTTTATGAGAGGGACAGAGTCTAGCTTCTTTCACAAGTTCAAGACCACCCTTAGCTTCCATGATTTGCTGGGAAAACTCACAGGACTCAACTGCCCATGGCTGTGATTTATTGCAGGAAAAGGGATACAAAGTATAATCAGAGAAGGAAAAGAAGCATGAAAAAAAAAAAAAAGGAAAAGAAGCATGAAGTGAAGTCTGGCAGGAATAAGAGTCCTCTCCCAATGAAGTCACACAGGACCCACTTAGTTCTCCCCAGCACCAAGTTATGACAACACATATATAATGTTATTTATCAGGAAAGCTTATTAGACACTCAGTGCCCAAGGTTTTTATTTGGGATTGGTCATGTAGGCAGCCTCTGCTTGGCGTGTTACAAATTACCAGACTCTCAAAAGAAAAGCAAATGTTCAGCATAAACTACTGTTTGTGAAAACAGGTACACTGAGTCTTTTTTTTTTTTTTAATTAACATACACTGCATTTCTAGTTTCAGGGGTAGAATTTAGTGACTCATCAGTTGCATTTAACACCCACTGCTCATTGCATCAAGTGCCCTCCTTAATGCCCATCACCCAGTTACCCCATCCCCCCCACCCACCTCCCCTCCAGCAACACTGTTTGTTTCCTAGAGTTCAGAATCTCTTATAGTTTGACTCTCTCTCTGATTTCATCTTTTTTAAAAAATATATTTTATTTATTTATCCATGAGAGACACAGAGAGAGAGAGGCAGAGACACAGGCAGAGGGAGAAGCAGCCTCCTTGCAGGGAACCTGATGTGGGACTCCATCCCAGATCTCCAGGACTACACCTTGGGCTGAAGGCAGGCGCTAAACCGCTGAGCCACCTGGGCTGCCCTCTGATTTCATCTTATTTTATTTTTCCTTTCCTTCTCCTATGTTCATCTGCTTTGTTTCTTAAATTCCACATATAAGTGAAATCATATGGTATTTGTCCTTCTCTGATTGACTTATTTCACTTAGCCTAATACCCTTTAGTTCTATCCACATTGTTGCAAATGGCAAGATTTCATTCTTTTTGATGGCTGAGTAGTATTCCATTGTACATATATACACCACATCTTCTTTATCCATTCATCTGGCAATGGACAACTGGGTTCTTTCCGTATTTTGGCTATTGTGGATATTGCTGCTATAAACATTGGGGTGCATGTACCCCTTCGAAGGGGCACATATACTGAGTCATTCTTAACAGTTCTGGGAATGGTGGGAACCCTCTTGAAATCCAAATTCCCAGGCAGCCTGGGAGGCTCAGCTGTTTAGCGCTGCTTTCAGCCCAGAGCATGATCCTGGAGACCCAGAATCGAGTCCCATGTCCGGCTCCCTGCGTGGAGCCTGCTTCTCCCTCTGCCTGTGTTTCTGCCTCTCTCTCTCTCTCTCTCTCTCTCTCTGTATCTCATGAATAAATAAATAAAATCTTAAAAAAAAAAAAAAGAAATCCAAGTTCCCAGACACCAGCCAAGGGCCAACCATTTCAGCAGGCCTTTTTAAGGAAAACAGCCTCAGGCCTGCCAGTGTTAGCCCTTTTCTGAACATCTACTCATGTGGTGCATATATAAATAGTCCATTTATTTTCAATATTGAATAGGATTCCATTATACATTATATTCCCTTATCCATGAGATGCATGTTCCAAGAACTCCAGTGGAGGCCTGAAACTGTGATAAAATCTATATATATTTTATATATATATAAAATATATTTTTTAATTTTTTATTTTTAATTCATTTTTTATAAATTTTTAATTTATTTTTTATAAATTTTTAATTTATTTTTTATTCATAAATTTATTTTTTATTGGTGTTCAATTTGCCAACATATAAAATAACACCCAGTGCTCATCCCGTCAAGTGCCCACCTCAGTGCCCATCACCCAGTCACCCCCACCCCCACCCACCTCCCCTTCCACCACCCCTAGTTTGTTTCCCAGAGTTAGGAGTCTTCCATGTTCTGTCTCCCTTTCTGATATTTCCCACTCATTTTTTCTTCTTTCCCCTTTATTCCCTGTCACTATTTTTTATATTCCCCAAATGAATGAGACCATATAATGTTTGTCCTTCTCCGATTGACTTATTTCACTCAGCATAATACCCTCCAGTTCCATCTACATCAAAGCAAATGGTGGGTATTTGTCGTTTCTAATGGCTGAGGAATATTCCATTGTATACACAGACCACAGCTTCTTTATCCATTCATCTTTCAATGGACACTGAGGCTCCTTCCACAGTTTGGCTATTGTGGACATTGTTGCTATAAACATCGGGGTGCAAGTGTCCCAGCATTTCATTGCATCTGTATCTTTGGGGTAAATCCCCAGCAGTGCAATTGCTGGGTCGTAGGGTAGATCTATTTTTAACTCTTTGAGGAACCTCCACACAGTTTTCCAGAGTGGCTGCACCAGTTCACATTCCCACCAACAGTGTAAGAGGGTTCCCCTTTCTCCGCATCCTGTCCAACATTTGTGGTTTCCTGCCTTGTTAATTTTCCCCATTCTCACTGGTGTGAGGTGGTATCTCATTGTGGTTTTGATTTGTATTTCCCTGATGGCAAGTGATGCGGAGCTTTTCCTCATGTGCTTGTTGGCCATGTGTATGTCTTCCTCTGTGAGATTTCTGTTCATGTCTTTTGCCCATTTCATGATTGGATTGTTTGTTTCTTGGGCATTGAGTTTAGTAAGTTCTTTATAGATCTTGAAAACTAGCCCTTTATCTGATACGTCATTTGCAAATATCTTCTCCCATATATATATATATGTATATATATATATACGCTCACGCTCACACAATGTTTTTCCTATATAAATGTACTGATAATAAAGTTTAATTTATAAATTAAACACCAGAAGAGATTAACAAGAATAACTAATAATCAAATGGAACAATAATAATATATTGCAATAAAGTTATGTGAATGTCATGTTTCTCTCTCAAAATATATCTTTGCACTGTTCTCACCCTTCTTGTGATGATGTGAGATGATAAAATGCTTACATGATGAGCTGAAGTGAGGTGAGTAAGGTAGGCATAAGGATAGTGTTAGGCTAGCTACTGATCCTCTGATGGTATGTCAGATGGACTTCTGAATCAGAGTTGACCACAGGTAACTGAAATCACAGAAAGTAAAGTCTTGGATAAGGGAGGGGGCTATTGATGTCTATACAACATTTTGTTTATCCATTCCCCTCTTGAAAAGCAGATAGGTTGCTTCAGGTTTGGGGCTCTTATAAATAAAGCTGCTATGAACATTCATGACATAGACTTCGTATGAACATATGTTTTCACTGCCCTTGGATAAGTACCTGGGAGTGGAATGGCAAGGTCATTTGGTAGGTGTATGCTGAACTTTGTACAGAACTGTCAAACTGTTTTTCAAACTGGTTATACCACTTTACATTCTTACCAGCTGTGTATAAAAGTTCCATTTGATTCACATCTTACCGAAACTTGACAATCTTCATTCTTCTTCATTTTGGACATTCTAAGAGGTTTGTAGTGGTATCTCATTGTGGGTTTTTTTCTTAATATTTATTTATTTATTTATTTATTTATTTATTTATTTATTTGAGAGAGAGGGAGAGGGAGCAGGTGCACACTTGAGTGGGGGGAAAGGCAGAGGGAGAGTCTCAAGCAGACTCCCTGCTGAGCACAGAGCCTGAAGTGGGGTTCAGTCTCACAATTCATGAGATCATTACCTGAGCCGAAACCAAGAGTTGGATGCTTAATCACTTGAGCCACCCAGGTGCCCCTCACTGTGGTGTAATTGGCATTTCCCAAATAGCTCATAGTGTTGACCACTTCTTACATGCTTATTTGCTGTCCATATTTTTTGTAAAGTGTCTATGCAAACAACTTGCACATTTTTTAAAAAGTTGTTTCTTTTCTTACTATTGAATTTTCAGAATTTTTATACATTATGGATAAAAGTCCTTCATCCTGTATGTGACTTGCTGATATTTTCTCCCAGTCAATGGCTTTTAATTTTGCAGATTGTCTTAATTTGGAAAACAAGCAACTTCTCCATTTTTTTTCTGTAAGCATCATGCTAATTTCTAATTACTATTTGTTCTTTATGGTGAGAATATTTAAGATCTACTCTCTTAGAAACTTTCACGTATACAACACAGTACTGTTAGCTATAATCACCATCCTATACATTACACACCCAGAACTTGTAGATCTTAGAACTGGAAGTTTGTAGCCTTTGACCAATACCTCTCCATTTCCTCCAAGACCCTGTGTAAGTTCCAAGCACTTTCACTAATCATTTTGCATGGTTATTTCTCCAGTCTCAATAGTTCCTCAAACATGCACTGATCGACATTCAAGGAAAGGTTTGATGGAAGTCCTCAGATCTCTATGGCTCTTTCCTTTCTGTGGCTCCAGCTCCCTTGACCTTCCCAGACTCCCAGCTCCATCTCTTTGACTTAGGAAGAGGTCAGTTGTATTCCTCTTCCCTCAGCTGCAGCCTAGACAACAATCAGGATATTTTAGGGCTTTTCTTATCCTGTTCTTTGTTGATCAACATCTCAAAAATAGTTACTTCATAAACTTTGTCTGAATTTTAATAGTTTCAGGTTGAGAGAGTAAATCTGGTTTGTTTCTACATCTTGACTGGCAATCCTATGTACTTTTTCATGTCAACATTTTCCATTACTGAGGTATTTAAATAGATCTGTCTGCAATTTATTATAAGGTATTTAATGAACCATTAAAAGCCAACCTATGCGTATATGTTTATAGGGGTTTTTTTAAGGTTTTTAAAACAGAAAGAGATCTTAGAGAACTTCTAGTCCAAAGGCTTCAAAATTTGTTAGATTTGTTTTTATTTTTAACTGTAAGCCACATGATGAGAAGTCCATGTAAATGTGGACTACATAATGTCTACTTCGTTGATAAGAACAATAAGTAGAGAAAATTCATAACTAGCATATAAGAATAGTACATAATAGGTGAGTCAGCGCATATCAAGCTTTACTCATAGTATGCTACCTTTTAGTCAGCTGTTTTTCATAGTGTCCCAGCTTCTGGATGTAATTTTGGTTCAATTAAACTTGAACAGCTTAAAATTATATAATTAAATATATTCAGCTTCAATTAAAATGATCACGGATTCAAAGTTGTTATCATAATACCTGGTAGCAATAACACAGAAGCACCAAGAGTCTATTAGTTGATGTATATCAGATAATTACTGAAAAATAGGGGAATGGAAATGGGTGGGTAAAATAATTTTTTCATAGAATACATTCAATCAGGAAGACATGATAGATAACCTGAATGTAATGCAATGCATTACATCCGCCTTTTATAGATGAGAAAACTGAAACTCAAGTTTAACATCCAAAGTTACACCCTAGGTATGTGACTAAATATGGAAATGAACTCGAATCATTTGACTCTCAGTATCGATAATTAATTTACCTGCCAGTTTGCTCAAAATGAAAATTGTTTCTTTAGTATAGCACATTTATCCATATAAGACTTTGGGATCTAGGGAGAAACCCATGTTGAGTCTCAACTCATCAATTATTCACATCTTCATGAGTCATCTCATCCATGATAGATGTTGCTTGGGTAATATAAATAAAAACTTAATTAATTAACTAGTGTGGGTTTTTTTTTTTTTTTTAGCATCTTCCCCATGCCATTCATCCTTTTAGGTGCTAGGGATACGGAGAAGAATAAGACAGACAAGATCTTACCCTTCAGGATTTTGCCTTTTAGTTGCAGGGGAAAATATAGAATGCAGACAAAACACAAATACAGGGGCAGCCCGGTGGCTCAGCGGTTTAGCGCCGCCTTCAGCCCAGGGCCTGATCCTGGAGACCCGGGATCGAGTCCCACATGGGGCTCCCTGCGTGGAGCCTGCTTCTTCCTCTGCCTGTGTCTCTCTGCCTCTCCTTCTCTCTGTGTCCCTCATGAATAAATAAATAAAATCTTTAAAAAAAAAAAAAACACAAATACAGAAATATAAGTTAACCTGAAACCATGGTGAGTGACATAGTGAATACAATGATGAAAAGCAGTTGTCACAAAGAATGGTACAAATGAATGAATTCATAACATAATTGGAGGTAGGACTCATTGGATTTTTTAATGGAATGTCTGAGAGAAGTGAGAGAAAGAAAGAAATGAGATGAGGGTGGTAGTAGTTATGGAGAAGAGCACCTGGGAAGGAATTGGATAGGAAAAAGAGTCAAAAATTCTGTTCTGGCCTAATTCAGTGTGAGGTGCCTTTTAGAATAGTTCTTCTCAAACTTTAACATGCACGGAAATCACCTGGGGATCTTGTTAAAATGCAGATTCTGATTCAGTAAGTTTGGAGTGGGCCCTAGATCCAACATTTCCAACATTTCCCAGATAATGTCAATGATGTTGATAAACAGATCGTGCTTTGAGGAGCAGGACCTTAGACAACCAAGTTGAATACAAGTACAACAGAAATCTGGAGTTCTGAAGAAAGATTATAAAACTTGGGAACATTGGCTACATTACTTAAAGAAAGTCAAAATTGATTGAAATATATGAAAGAATGAGCAAACCAGAGAGTTTAAAGGAAAATCCTATCAAATCTAGTATAGGAGAAGCTGGCATGTGCACAACACAGAATATGAATGCAAAAGAAGTTTAAAAAGAGAAGGGATTGTTGTAGGGCTCAGGAAACAGAGACCGGATATGGGCTGGTTATTGCACCCTAGATCTAGTAGGCAGGTAAGATGAAAAGGTTCCCTCAGATTCCCTTTCCACTAATCCTGTCCTGATTCATCCTGGAAGAATCATTTGGAATTTTAGATTTTAAAAAAATCTGGGAAGGCTTGGGGTGAAAAACAGAAGGCAAAGCCAAAAAGTCATTAGAGTTTGGTGAATTCTAGATACAAAACAAACAGCTTAAAAATTAATCCTCAAACTAGTGGCTAACTGGACCATTTGGGGGGAAATGGAGAAATATGAGCACATCCAGGGACTGAAGAAGTTAAAACTATTGCTGAATTTTGACTGAACTCTAAGTTAAAAAAGAAGAAGATCCCCTAAAGGGCCATTCAAAGCATTTAAATTTGAGCTCACCAAAGCATGTACTAATGTTTTAACAGCTGGAGTGGTTAAGCATTCTTCTGTTTTAGCAATTTTAATAGCTGATGACAAGAGGGCAAGGTTAGACACCCAGAGAGCTCGGCAGCCTCACGGGCAACACCTAAAGTGAGGAAGAATCTGTTTTGATGGGATGGAACAGTGTCTTCTGAAGAACAAAAAGAAAAAAAAAATGTTTAATAGACTGTTCTATATATTTAAAGTGGATTTGCCCTTTACTTAAACTTGACCAGCAATCTCCACAAAAGCCCTAAGCAATAGTAATGCAATTGCTGGGTTGCAGAAAGGGTAGCAGATTACCATCAATGAACACATATCTAGTGACTATGGCAGGAGAGTACGTCTGTTCTGTGTTCAGACAGACACCGCATAAAGCAAAATAGGGATTTGGACATAAAGTGAAATAGGGATTTAGTAATTATCCGGTCCACTCAGTCAAAGCAGGAGGCAAATTGGAAAATTGAGAAATGGGATTAGGCTCTGTTTCCTTCTCTCTTTCTTATGTAAGCTCTATGTCATATTATGCCTAGTCATCTACAAACTTTCATATTTCAATGTCTTTTACCTTTTACTGGGGCCTAAAAATAAAAACTGACATAGACATCTTCCCAGGAGCACGTTATCTAGTAGAGCAGCTGTTACACATTCTCCATGTAAATATGAGACAGAATGTTCAGTTTTGGAGCTGTGGGATTCAAACTGTATCATTTAATGACCCAGAGTGCTTGTGAACCCACAGCCTGTTGAGCCTCACCTCCAGAGTTCATGAGTCAGTCGGTTGTGTGGAAGATTTGCATTTCCAATCAGAATCATGGTATTGTCCCTGCTGTTGCTCTGGTGACTACACTTTGAGAACCACTATTGTAGAGGATGGCAGATAGTACTTTCAGCTGAGGCTCTCAGAGATAGCTTCCTTGAGACAAGTTAACCATGAGATGGGTCTGCAGCATGGGAAATGGGGGAAAGAGGGTATTAGAAACCAAAGTAATACACTAATTAATAAGGTAAAACTACAAGGACATTTCTCCACCCCTACACTTTTATGGTCCTTGGATCTTCCTTGGAAGATCTAGGAATAAAAGACAGATAACAAAGATACTTCCATTTTCATAATGCTTAAAAAATTCAAAACAGTTTCAAAGGAGTTCCTCTGGATCCTAATTTTGCAATATCTTCTCTAATATTTCTTTTGCTGCTTCATCACAATGACAATCTACATGCAGAAATGAACAAAGGCATTAACCAAAATACTAGAGCAGCTTTGGGAGCTTTTTTGTCCAGGGCCTGATTTTCTTCTTAGACATCCATAGTCACTAATTCTATTGCAATTGTCCTCCGACTACAAATTAATTGAAGCCTTTGTCACTTTTTTGCTATTGTCCAGGATACTTACATTTAAGAATAAAAAGAGAGAAAAAAAATACTTTTTAAATGAAGTATGAAAACATTTAATTAGAGGGCTATAAAACAATGTTGACAAGGACAATGAGGAATATAAAGTGGTTCTTAAGTCAATTGCTGAAATAGCAATGAAAGAACCAGAAAAAAAAAAAAAAAGATATTACTCAAATGCCATGAATGGCATTATATCCTGAAGAAAAAACAAACCTGGCCCTTAGATCAATTTTGGAAAAAAAGCAAAAAAATAAATTTTTAAATATTCTACTTTCTAATTTGTAAAAGCATAGTTTAACCCAATTCTGACTATAAAGGGCCCTTAATACAATATAATGGAGGAGAAAATATTTGGGGAACAGTGAGTGGCCATATCTCTCTGGAGCCTAGATAGGACTCTGGGAACAATAGAAGATAAAGCTGAAAATGTAAGTTGAGGTCGGATTATTCACAGGATTTAAGATGCCTAAAGAGAAGACTCAAACTATATTACTACCAAGAGAAAATTATCTTCTCCCAGAACCGTAGCCAGGACAACACCACAGTAGATATCTGATACACTTGTCTACTCAGCACCTCTCTTTCTTTTTGGAAACTGTCCCTTTCCTTCTCCATGTCATCCAGCAAAATTGTCAGCCACAATGCCTCACCTACCCATGGAAGCTGTACAAATGGACCTATGACTGTCTCCCATTCCTTAAGCCACAGCAGGCACTTTACCAAAACAGAGACTATCAATTTTCCTTTCAAGAAAATGTTATATAAAATTTGGGAATTGAAAACTTCCTTTTCACTCTTATGCTGTAGACAAATCAGCTTAGGGCCATCATCAGCCCATCACTATGAAGGACACATGAGAAGTAGAGTCTAGAGATGGGGGCAGAGGTAGGAAGCTGACATCTTTGAGATCCTGGATCCAACAGAGGCAACCCCAAAGCTACACTTGAACTTCCTGTTTCTACAATACAAAATTTTCTCCTTTGTCTTCCTTAAATCTGTTTGAGTTGGCTTATGTTATTGACAGTTACAGGAATCATTAGGCAATAATAAAAATACGTCGGTTTTGCAAATGGCCAGAAAAGAAAAAAAAAGCTACATTTCTTATGAATCTTTGGGAGTCTTGTGTTTCAGAAAAGTCACTTCTCAGCCTCAGTTGTGGGAAGGGCTTTTAAGGTATCTTTAGAAGGCATTATTCCCTCTATTTTTGTAGGAAGACCCTACTGAAGTCATAAGAGAATAAGAATAAAAGAGAAGAAGGAAGGAGGGCAAAAGGGAAAGAAGGAGGGGGAAAAAAAGAAAGAAGAAACACTGAACTGAAATGAAAATCCAAAGGATAATTTCAGGCAGCCTTGGCAGAAACAGCTTTTGTCTAAGGAGACTGAATTTCTTCAGAGATTAACTGTTACATGCAAAGAATATTAGATTAGGTGACACCCAATCTGTTTGCATGTTTACCAACCAGCATTTCCATTTGAAAGTCTGATACATCCATTGTAATCAAACCAGACCCCTGGGCCCACAAATTGACCCCTTGTTCACAAACTACACTTCTTACAACAAAGGGTCCTGGCACCAACTTGGGAATACTATGGCCTACCCCATCCAAAACCCACCCCACAGCTCTGCTCCCTCCCACCACCCTGTGACTGACCTTGTATCAATTACAGTTCAAATTCATTTCCCTTTCAGTCTCTCTCCCAATTCCCTTGCAAGTCCAGTAAACACCAAGTCTCCTCAGTTACAAAATACTTCAGCAAGAGCGTGAGGCTCCGTCAAGCCCTGATAACCTTTCTTGCTGCAAGAATAATAGAATGGTGGCCTTCTTGGGCTGCTTCCATCAATTACTATTAAACCTATCCTTCCAAGCTGTCAAACCACTCATTCCTCCTTCCTCCTATAGAGATGCCAGTGGGTTGGGAGCAGCGGGGGAGAGGTGGAAAGCATGAGGGGTAGAGGGGGAGTGTGAAAGGGACAGCTGGTGTAGGCTGACTGGGGTGGGGAGGGCATCAAACCCTACATGACCTGTGTATAAGGACCACAATCACAGGAACTTCACTTAATCTCACCAAGGCTATTAGGAGCTACATTTCCAGGTTGCATCTCGCTGCTCAGAAAGATAACTGCTTTGTGGACTTCAATATACCTTGAGAGAATTAGATTTCTCGAAGCCAAAGATTGAATTCCTTCCTGCTTTTCCCCCCTTCTTCGCTGTAACCAGGGCCTCATGCAAGCAATTTTATTTTCCTTGTACACCGGGCAGATGACATCCCGCTAAGTATGCCAGAAGCAGGGAAGACTGAAATACAAGACCTGTGACGTCGCTTGCCAGCTCGTTTGCTTTGCTCACCTATTCTACTGAAGGGGCTGCTGCAGAGAGCCTTAATCAGAAACCTAAAAAATTAAGTGCTCTCTGCAATGGCCAGGAGCCGATCCACCTCAGCAAAGAGGAACTTTTACTTAGAACCCTTCGCTAGTTGCCTGATGCATTTGAGCTGATTGTAATTGTTCGCTCTGTTATAGAGCAACCGCAGATAAGGGGCAAGATTGGTTGCCGAGCCCTTAAACAATCAAATGTCATCTCAAGGTTGGAGATATAATGTGCGAATTCAGTATTGCAACTTCACCACCTGCAGGTAGTATGTTTTCCATGAAACCAGCTAATTTCCCAAACAGAGCCTGCCCCTCCCTCCTCTGTGTTCCCATAATACTCTGTTGCCACCTCCACTATATCATTTGTGACATTGTATTACAATTACTTGTTTGCATACCTACCTCCTTCTTCCTGGCACTAGAAATTCCTTCAAAGCAAAGGGTGTATTTTGTTTATCTTAATCTCCAATTCCTGCCTAAAGTTAGCGCATGGCTGATGCTCCTCACATCCAGGTTGAAAGAATGAGGAAACTTAATTTCTCATGTGTTTCTAACCAAAGGACCATAAATTTATTCACAAAGATGTTTTTCCACCCTAGAAACTAAATCAAACACACACACACACACACACACACACACACACACATATAATCAATGAATGAATATGGGGCAACTCTTTTTAATATAGTAATCATTTACCAAATAAAAAATAGTAAAATAGTGGATGACATTCAGATCACTACTGGCAGCTTAGAGGTTTGAAAAGTGTCCTTTGGAAAATCCCAAGATACTCTTTAGGCTAGGTGTGCCTGTCGCCTTCCTGTCCTGCAAGGGGGTCATCTATATTGGGAACTTACGTAGTGCAGAGCCTTTGAAGGTCTGAGGATCAGCTGATGCAGGGGAGCAGCATGTGGTGGGGGAGCTATTTCCCAAATTCAAGAGCATCACTGACCAGAGTAAAGGGCCCAGGCCAAGGAGGAGACCATAGGGCCAAGCCATCCCCGTAGATGTCATCTGTACTCCCCTCACTTGGCACCTTTGAACCTGTCTGCACAGAGCCCAGCTCTCCACTTTCCCAATTCAGAACCCCTTTTTTCAAACTTCCCAAACAAAAGGAAATAAGTACCTAAACACCCTGACTGCATTGCTTTATAACTTAGGACCTGAGAACCTGAGTGGAGCGACCCTTGTCTCCTTGGATCAAATCAAAACAAGGGTGTAGCAACACAGTCAAAACCAGTGTTCGGGGGGGCGGGGCTGTCCCATACCTGAACTGGCCCCACAGCCCTTTACCTCTTCAGAGCCAGCACTGCTTTCAAGGGAGTAACAAGCCACTTATCTTCAGTTCTCCCAGAATGACCTCTCAGATGGCTCAGCCTCCATTTTTCCTCACCCTCATCCCTCTTAGTCCCAGGCATTCATCATCCCTATATTTTTTTCTTTACTCCTTAGGGACTGGTCCTTAATCTTTCACTGATACAATGTACAAAAGCCTAAAAACATAGAATTTTAACCTAAACTTTGATGCTCTAGCTCTACAATTCCCTGGAAATGGAAGAGGATTCAGGGTTAATGGGACTTTCTTGGAATCTCTGAAATAGTACTTAGGGCCTCAAAGGATGTCACTAGATTTGGCCTCAGTCCTCCAGGGCAGACTACTGTTAAGGCAAGAGGACATGAATAAAAACTGAAAATGTAGAAAAACCATGGGCATTTGCAGTAACACAAAGGGCAAAGAAAAGTAAAGGAAAGCAGAAAGAGGGTAAGAGGGTTAGGGACCCCAAGGAAACATCAGCTGCCTTAAAATGGGAAATATGGCTTCTGCCGGATGTCCTCCGCCTCCTTCTCTTGGTGTTGCAGAGAGACCATGTGCTTTCTTATCAGGTAGACATGGACCTTTCCTTTCGTTCGTACATATATCCACCAGGGATTTCTCAAGTGCCCACCATGTACCAGACACGCACTACATTTGACTTCTGTCTTTTACTTGGTAAGATAATTTAATTTTCTAGAGGCATAAATGCTTGGGAGAAAGAGCAAATGAGAACTTTGAATTGAAGAAGCGGTGTATGCTGTGGTTAATGTGCACACAATGAAACGAGCTAAATCTCAGTTTGAGCCCAAGCTCTGATACAACCTATTATTCAATCTCTTTCATTCAGCCTTAGTGTCCTGTTCCAAAAAAATGGAGATTGTGATCATTATATCCTCACACCATTTTTGCATGGATTAAAAGAGGTAAGGGATGCAAGGTACACTTTGGGGCAGAAAACAAACATGCAATACATATTAGCAAGTACCATTTAAATAGAGGAAAGCAAAATCTGAACCGAAGGCCGCCCTTTCCACCAAAAGCCAAGTGTGGAATGGAAGTGTTGAGTTTCAATATCATTTTATTTTATAGCAGCTGGAAGTGACTGTACAGTTTAGTGCAAGAGAGAAAAGAGAGATGAGAAATCAACATATATAATGAATGTTTTGGATTATCTCTGGACTCAGAATAGCTATACTTCATTATTACAGAAAACCAGGAATTGTTAGAACAGTGCTTCTCAAGTTTAATGCATATGAATCACCTGGGGATCCTATTAGACTGTAGGTTGTGATTCAGTAGGTTTCAGGTAGAGCCTGAGATTCTTCATCTCTAACAAGCTCCTGGTGATGGCAATTCTTCAGGTCCACAGACCACATTTTCAGTCTAAGGGGGTAGATAAAATTAGGATTCAAGCTACATTACACACACACACACACACACACACACACAAATGTGGGTAGTTTATTGCTAAGATGCAGAAATATATATATATACACATATATTACAGGCATACATATACATATACTATATGTGCATTGTGTTAGCAACAAACTAGTAGCTGAAAATCCTAACTTCTTGTTCCAGGTCTGCCACAAATCAGTGACATGGCTTAGTTTCTTCTGGTTTCATTTCATGTTTGAAAATGAAGGGATTGAAATATGTTTTTAAAGTTTCCTTCCAGCTTAATTTTCTAGATGAACATTTTTTCCACTGGAGGAAAAAAAAGAAATTTACTTACGATTGTATGGGATTTAACAGACACAGAGAAAGTAACTTTTGATACTCAGATACTTTTTTTCACCCAGCCTTCAGGAAAATCCTCACAGAGACCACTGCTTCGGACTCATTTGAAATGGAGAAAATGTAGCAAATTTCACATAACCAAAATATGAATGTCAATGAAGGGACCCTATATAGATATTATTTAGAAAAGCAGCATTAGATTTTCACATAAAAGAACTCAGTTTGACTCACTGTCATAAACAAAATCGAGCATTCAGCCTCACATCTCTAACAATTTCAAGGAATATAGGAGGGGGCTGTTGGGTGGAGGGAAGTTCAGAAAGAACCTTTAAAAGCACCCCTAGAGAAAAGTCACCTTGGCAAATACTCCAGCTGGAAGCACCTCTTTAGCCAGCATAAACACTCAGACACACTTGTTCCTACAACACAAGCTATGCAAATTGTTCTCATTTTCTTCTTACAAACCCTGTCAAGTTTGTATTATTTATGAGCTAACCAACTTCATAGCTAACCTTTCACCTTGTCATATTTTCCTACATTCTCAGAGCTAAGCCAGCCTGCCTCGTACCTTTCCTGGTTGCATTGTATAATATGAAAATGGACATATGAAAAGCATTGTCTCTGATAAGAAGAGAATCCATAACTAGGCAAAGGGATTATATCAATGATGAGGGAATCAAGACTATTTTCAAATCCACTGACCCTTCCCTTTTCTTCTTTTTTTAAAAAAAATCTTTTCCTTTTTCAGACATTGTGTCAAGTATTTAGAGGCATCTACAAAATAGCAAATGGTTTGAATATTTTGACTAATTTTTTTTACCAGGTTAAAAAAAAGGATGTAAAAGACACTTTAAGTGATCTTGCCCAGGTTGTCTGTACAATCCTTTCTCATAATTCTAAAATATTCCCTTCAGGCACACTATTGGAACTGGAACATAAATGGCCAGCCAGGCACATGGTGCTGGATAATTTTGCATAAAGACAATATATTTATACATTTTAGAAGGTGTGTTAAGAACCAATATTCCCTTAGTTGTGTTATAAGTAATAGTAAGTAGATAAGGAGAGGATTAGATTTTTTTTCTTTCCTGACCAAGAGCAGCACCACATTAATGGTAGATACTACAAAATTTCGATGAGCTCTTCTTTAAGAAGATAAAGCACTTCAAACTACATCCACACTTGAGATTTGAGTCGTTAAAAGTCTAATGATAAAGGGGCCCAAATGAAAGGTGTGGCTAAATTAGGCATATCTATGCCTGCACACATAATTACACAGAATATGTATGTATAATTTGCCTTTAAGGGTATTTCTGTCTATACCAGAAATTCCCAGGTGTCCTCAAACAAGGACAGCTTTGTCATGTCACGCCTGTAATGGAGTCCTGTTACCATGGGAATAACAGAGCTCCCTCTCAGAATAGCATTTAGTTCTGACAATTGAAGAAGCTAGAGAATTTCAATTAAGCCATAGTCTTAACACCTACCAGCACCTTCAGGTTCCCAAGTATCGCCAGCCTGCGGGAGAAGATGCTGACTTCTGGCCATGTTTCATGGTAGCACATGTATCCAAGTAAATATCTTTTCCATCCTTTATCTTCCAATAGTCTGTAACATGGAAGTATACATTGCTAGGTCCTCTCAAGAGCAACCAAGTGTAATCCATTAATACATTCACTGGTTCATTCATTCAGTATATATATAGAGAGAGATCGTGTCTGGTAGAAATCTGTATATGTGTGAGGTTACACACTTGCACAGTTCTTACCCTCAATGACCTTGAAATATATGGTGAATTATTGTTAAGCATTAAGAGACAGGAACACAGGGTATAATAAGAAGAGAAGCAGGAATTAAAGAACCAAGTAGGTACAGAGAAAGGATCTTGGGAGGTCAAATGAGTTAGAAAATGTCTCTGGCAAGGCTTCAGAAGCAAAGGTGAGAAGATGGTCCATCAGCAGCCAAAGCAATTAAATTGTCCTCCCTCTGGCCACACTACAGAGGATTTAGCATGAGGGTCTCAGGTCAGGAGTGTACTGAATTGTCAACAGCTCCGTGGACTGCAACTTCCCCCAAGGTGGGGCATGCTGCAGTCACAGTTCAGCAACCAGAGAAGCAAGGCCAGAGCCAGCAGAAGTGCAACCGTGGAGGGCAGAGTAATGGTTCACTGGAGACAAAGCAGACAGGGATTTCCTGCTTGTTCCCAATATTCAGTTTTGCCACAGAGACCAAGAAGCTACACGGAAACTAGAAGCCCTCAAAATGTCACAAACCCATCTAAGTCACTCTGCCCAATAGAAGAAATGGAAGGAATTTGGTGCACTGATGTCACCTTGGAATTCTCAGAGCCTGTGTGCCCACTTGCTGTTTCTTATGTAGAATTTTCTATTAGCCGAATGTCCCCATGTACTTTATGGCAAGGGTGTCCTCACCATGAATGTTGGACATTTCCTAAGACTGCTGAGACAAGCGGAAGCAAGTCAGGACCATGTTGAAAAAGTAAGAGAAATAATAAAAGACCCCTTCTCTGCCAGACATTCAAACCCTGGCAATTTTAGCAAAATAAAGGGGTATAGAGTAGGTTCCACCACAGCCCTGGCCCTGCAGTGTAAGCAAGCACATTTCAAAATTATTAGAAAAAGGATTTTACTGCATTTCTTGCTTGATTATCCTTTGCCAGCACCAATGCAGTGTAAAGGTTAAGGACATGGTTTCTATAAATAATCTGGTTTCAATAATGATATATCCCTGTTTAATAGTAGGGTGATCTTGACCAAATTCATCTCCCTAAGCCTCAGTGTCTTTATCTGAGAATTCTCTCTGCCTGGCACTATAAGACTTTTAAACACTGAGTCATTTAACCCTCTTAACAGTCTGTAGGGAAGACACTATTATTATTACCACCTTGTGGACCGAAAAGCATAAAGCACAGAAAAGTTGAGAACTTGCCCAGGATCACTTAAGTGATGAGTGATAGATCCAGGATTTGAAGTCACATGGTTGAGCTCTAAAACCTATACCATTCATCACTATACTGAATTCCCAAAATAATACCACATGCCTGATTAAGAAGCTTACTTGAGCTAATTTTATTTATTAATCAGCTAGGGCTGCCATAAAAAAATACCACAGAGGGAGTGCCTTAAACAACATAAATTTATTTTCACACAGTACTGAAAAGTCTAAGATCCAGCTGCCATCAGAGCTGGTTTCTGGTGATGCCTCTCATCTTGGGTTGTAGATGACCACTTTCTGTTTCCTAACGTGACCTTTCTTCTGTATGCATGCATGAGAAGAGAGATCTCTAGTGCCTCTTCTTATAAGAGCACTAGTCCCTAAAGGACACTCACCCTCATGACTTCATTTAACTTTTCCTCCAGGTAAGCCCTGTCTCCAAATGTACTCACATTGGAGGTTAGATTGTCACCAATTTAGGGAGATATAATTCAGACCACACAGAACTTTACATAGTAATTGATGCACATTATAAGCATCCACATTGCAAGCACACAACAAAATAGCACTGATTCATATTCTATGGACTTATATGTTCAAAGACAGAACTGGAAATTTTAAAAGTTTGTTAATGCCATTTGAGCAAGTTATTTCTGTTCACTTCCTTTTCTTAATCTGTGAATTAAAATACAACCATCATCAAACATTAGTGTGGCCATGTGTTAAGAATCATATTCTTACTGAAATTAAGAGAGCCCAAGAAAGAGAACTACTTCTGTAGGAACCAATTCTCTTTGTAGGAAGTAGTTACATCCTGGGGACTCTAGAGCTTCCTGCAATCTTCATGACCTATAGATCCCTGAAGTCCTGATTCAGGGCAACTTAAGGCTCTCTCCTCTGAATGGCTGTCTGAAGTTTGACCATGCTGTATCTATATCCCAAGCACCTCCCTCCGATGCTCTCTACTTCCAGTGGAGAGCTCATTATAAATGGACCTTTATTGAAGTTTGTTAAATCCATAAATTCATAATCTATGCAGTCCTGATTGTTGCTGTTCTTTTCACAGCCCACCATGCAGTGCATTTCATTTGAGATCAAAGAGATCTGCTAAGGTTCTACTTTTCATGTATTTAATGTCTTTTAATATTCTATTTTCCTATCTGTTTTATGGTTGATCACACTAATTCAGGTCCCAAGTGAAAGTTGGTAACAAGGTCAATGCAGACAAATTATCCATCCATATACAAGGATGAATCTACGAGAAGGCCCTACTGTAATTCAGGGTTTCCCAGGATCTCTCTGACCTTTTTGTGCCAAGAGACACATAGTACCTAAGACTGACTTCCTGATGAATTATGGGTAAATGTCAGTTTCCTCTCTGTGACGATCAGAATGTCACCCTGCATATGCAGATAAACCTTATCCTAACCTCAAGGACTCCAGAATATTATTATGAATAACTGATGAGGTTGTGGAAATATCTTTCCAAGATATCTTTTAAAATGGATTCACTTCTATTGCTGGGTAGTGATGATGTTATACTTCCAGAATGGGGGAAAGTGGGCCAGATGACTCTAAAGGCTAGATGTTGCTGTTCCTGTTGTTCTTCCTCAAGATTGCCATGAAGAGCATCCAGGTGAGGGGATAGATAAATGAGGCTGAAATTCAGCCACAGTTCTGCTCACCAAGCTATGCACCTTGGTTTATGGGCTGTGTTCACCTAGAAAAAAAAGCACTTTTCCTAATTCGCACAAAGTAGCATAGGAGTTAAAAAGATCCTGCTTCAACCTGTAGGTCTATGAGTGAATCTAGATCCACTTTTCAATTTGGTATAATAACTATTCTATTCTACAACAATTTAATGAGCATCAATTATGTTCATGGCCAATGTCCTCCATTCTTCCCAAAATATAAGAAATCATTAGTGCTATTTAGGAGCTCTGATTTCAGGGCATCATCCCAAACTAAATACAGAATAATGATTTCTATGCCTGTGGTTTAAGGGAGTAAGAACAGTTCACATCATTAAATATTGTCAAGTCATTGGGAGCATTTTTTTAAATCTCTGAACTAAGAAACATTACCAGATCTGAACATTGATACAACATGACATGTGTGTCTTTATCATATATTTTGACTTCTCCCTATATTTCTTCCCTCAATACTGTCATCCTAAAGCAGCCCCTAGGTGAGGAGTCAGAACACCTGGTTTCAAACATTGGCTTTACAATTTGACTCACTTTTTTACTTTGAATACAAATCACTTAAGTTCTCAGGGCATTACCTTCCCTCTGGACAGTAAAAGAAAAACTAGTCTCTGACTCCACAGGGATGTTGTGGAAATAAATGAGATGTAGGTCTACAGAGTCACTTTAAGCTCTTAGGAATGAACGAGCTTAAAGAGATATAAGGTTTCAGTAGTTATTCTTTATTTTTTCAGCTTGCAAGTGAGAGAAAAAGGTTCCACCTTGGTAAGTCTGGAAGAATACAGCCTCCCTGACTACTTCCCCAAAATGTAGTTTTTTCTCTTATACATTCACAAAGTCTATTGTAATTCTGGCTGTTGCCTCAGTGAAATTAATAAGGATCTGCTGTACCCTCAGGCAACAAACAAGAGTGGTCACGCTCTGTGTGGGGTGAATTATCTGCTACCAGTCGGGCATCATACAATGCATGCCCCTGCAGTGGCTGTGAAAAAAATTCTCTAATGAAACAAAGAAAGTGTTACATTACAGAAAAGAAGAAGTTGCTAAGATGGAGTTCCCAGCTAGGATATTGATCTGACACAGTCTAGAAGTCCAAAGGTAGAAAACTTCCAGCACTTTCTTTTAGGAGAACTAAAACCACATTTTGCCAGTGTCAGAGATACTCTCTCCTAATGCCAACAGAGGAGTCCTGAAGAGGCTCACAAGTAACCAGCTAAAACTCCTAATACTCTCCTCTGCCCCAGGATGAAGAGTCCCTGACAGGTGATACAGATAAGTGCTGTACAACCTGTCACTTTATCTTCCTTAAGAGAGCAGCATAATCCATGGAACTCACAAAAACTCTTCTGTGACTTCGATCCTATTCTGACATTCCAGAGAAAAGTTGACAGCCATAGATTAAAGGAAAACAGTATAGTGAAGAGATACTTACAATAGGTGGCTATAACTAAAGATGTGTTTTGGCAAGAATTAGCTAGAAAGACATATTGGCATGCTGGCATGGGTCTGTAAGCTCATGGATTAAGCTAACATCTTTGTCTTGGTCTCATTGGGGCCCATGTTTACTTACTATCTTTGATTTTCTTTATTTACTCATTCAATAGATTTTCCTTGAACACTGTGGTGGAAATAGATGGTAGTGTCCCCAAATCTACTCTCCTCTCCTTTCTAAGCAAGTAGCTATCCAGCAAGAACCAAAATTGTCCAGCCCACCTTGCAGAGAGATGTAGTGACCTATTTGCACTGATGGAAAGTAAATGGAAGTGATAGGGGCAACTTTGGCATTACTTGCTTTAAAGAAAATCCTTGACCTGGAAGTCTGCTTTCTGCTGCCTACTTACTGAAAATGGCAGTCAAGACTACCTACCATGGACTGTAATGTGAGAAGAAAATAAACATCTGTGTTTTGAATCTTTTTGTTACATCAGCTTAGCCTTCACTTTTAAACATATAAGTGTTTTGAGTATTGAATCCTGTGCCTTCACTTTTAAAAAGCCTTCACTTTTAAATCCTGTGCCTTCACTTTTAAAAAGCCTTCACTTTTAAACATATAAGTATTCTGAGTATTGAATCCTGTGCAACATGTCGGGTATTTAACTTAGCAAAATATACATAATATATGTCCCCATGGGATATATAGTCTAATATCTAACCTACTCTTCTGTCTGGAAACCAAAATCCATGGGACACAAGTCTCCCATACTCAATGACTTTAACAGAACAGGGCAGAGAACAAGAGTAGAGGAGTGGATAAAGACTGGGGCTTCAGTGCTATGCTAGATCAAACTCTAGCTCTATTTGTCACTATTCTTGGGGCAAAACATGTAACTCCTCTAAACAACTGTATTCTTCCTTATGAACCAGGGACACTAAAAAAAATAATATATACTTATTAGGATTGTGATGACAATCAAAAAGATTAGGCACATATATAACTTAGACATGGATTTATGTATTACCAAGAGTTATTATCAGAATTTGGTCCTTCCACTGCTCTCAGTCTCTCTAACTTTCAGGGGGAGAGACTTACAGAAAAGGTACAAGCATCGTTATCTTATTCAACCACATGTGAGGCAAGTGTCATCCTTCCCACTTTGTAGATGAAAGAACTGACTCTCAGAGAGAACATCACTTAGAAAGTGGTTGATCCAGAAGTTGTTTCCAGATCTGCCTGATGCCAAAGCCATATCACTATACTAAATGTATCACAATTAGGGCCAGTAATCACTTCCAGCTATTAATCCAGTAAGGGCAATTCTTCAAGGTCCTATCATAAAGTTTCCAGCTCTAGATACAGTGGATAAATTGGTTCCCTTTTCTATATTTCTATGGTGCTTTGTATCTCTGTCATAATTCAGTTAACACTGTCTCATAATGTTTGTTCATCTGGCATTCCCTACTAGAGCATGAATACTTGAGATAGGGACTATTTCTTAAACATCTCTGTTCCAGGACTTAGTATGATGTCTGGTATGTACTAGGTACTCTATTAATAATTGTCATGAATTACTGTCATGTGAATAAATGAATAGATATTTAAAAATGGAGTGTGGGGGCACCTGGGTGGCTCAGCGGTTGGGTATCTGCCTTTGGCTCAGGTCGTGATCCTGGGGTCCTTGGATCCAGTCCCACATAGGGCTCCCTGCAGGGAGTCTCTGCTTCTCCCTCTGCCTATGTCTTTGCCTCTCTCTGTGTGTCTTTCATGAATAAATAAATTTTTAAAAATCTTTTTAAAAATGGAGTATGAATAAAGAAAAACCTACTAAGGTGGTTATTTGTTTGATGCAAAGGAAATAGAGGCATTCAGTTTTGAAAATAAATGGATGGCAATGAAATACTTAATAAAATCCATCAAGTATAAGAAATTAATACAGAGATGGCCCTATGATGGAAATGAATATTTTCCAAAAGTTATGTGCCAGTTGTTTTGACCTCAAAGACATAATGAAATGATATACAACACCAATAAGGTCCAGTCCACAAAAGCTTTTAAACTCCAGTTCAAGCTGAAACAGTGTACAATTGCATTAGAAAACGATATACGACAAATAATATGGTTGAAACATCAAAAAGTAAAGAGAAAACCTGAAAAAATAAAGATTTTGTTCTTCGGTAAAAGTAAGTTTAGTTAAAGAAAGATAGGGAAGTAAATGTTGACTTTTAAGGATTCTGAATGCATTTACTATGCATTTTTCAGTGGGTTTAGAGGTTCAATGCACTGGTTCTTTATTCTCCCTAATTCCACATCAAAGCCTTCAGCTTCCATTCCCTTTACTATAGAGATAGTGCCATCAAAACTCATATGCTGAATAGTCTGAATTGGCCTCTTTTTTCCCTCGCAAGTGAGACAAAGGAAGGGAGAGAAATATTTCTAAGAAAACTGGGGGGAAATGAGTTGCATTAAGAAAAGTTAAATAGGAGGTAAATAAGTAGCCTGAAAGAAAATTGCTGGTGTGAAATATACTGACCTTTGATCAGTGAAATGCTAATAAAATGGAGAAATTAAGCAAAATCTTTATAATACTTTAAAAAATTAAAAGCAGAAGACAATGACTCATAGTATTCTTCCACACTGACCAACAAATAGTATCATCAGCCTAAGGAATTTGGGTTATTAATAATAGACTGGAGGATCAGATACATTGTTGTAGAGGAAGAAATAAGGTATAATAGAAAGTTTCCATTCATGTAGATCAATTAATTTCAACTTGATTTATTTTTAAATTGAGAGAAACTGAACTGAAGTGTCCTCCATGGCTGTGGAAAGGTGAACACAAAGAAATCATGTAAAATGGGTATTTAAATTTGATGAAATACAAAAAATAAACTCCCTGACATGATATGCATATGAAAGCTAATATAGCAAACCAAGAACTCAGCATGGAAAATAAAACACTAAAGGGGAATCACTTTGAACCCTTTATAAAAAATGTTGTTACTGTTAAAAAAAAAATAAACTTGATTAAGAAATGAGAAATACCAGAAAAACTTCGGAGTTACTTACATGGACTTAGCAGAGTAAAAGTGATGATTACTGGTTGAATGAATGAGACTTTTTTTTTCGTTTTCTAGGATGATGCCTAAACTCTCCCTCTGCCCCACTCCACCTCACTCTCACTCAAAAGAGCATCAATGGAAATATCACCATCAGCACCAAGGACAGCAGCCCTGGTCGCCATAAGTGTCCGTGATCATTGAAAACTGGATCTATTGATGATACACATTTCAGGAGCTCATTTGAATTCAGATTAGAAATCCTTAGAGCCTAGCTCAAAGTTGTAATCATCTGCTCTACAGTACTACTTATCTTATTCATATTATTATCTTTGGAGTAAATCATTGGCAAAACCGAGGATCAGAAACTACCAGGTCTTGAAAGACCATAAGTCTTCAATCTAGCCTATTCTTAAAGACACATTTACTATTCAATCAGATTCCCATTAATCATTTGTCATACGAAAAATGCCAAAATTAAAATTTTACAGCCTAGTTCTTGACCTCAATATTTTACCATGTCTCTGTAATAATTTGGCAATAGTACATCAACTCATGGGATTGGTTTCTTTTTTCAATAAAACTATGACCAATAAATTCACACTTCATATGCCACATGCCAAATATTTCAAAAATATGAGTTTATCCTTAATTTTTTGTCATGGAGAGGATTATATGCTTGAATTTCCCCTAGATACAAATTTAGTGGAAATAAGTTAATCTGTTCATATTCAATTCAGGTATCAGCTCTTTTAGAAAGCCAAGATCTCAAAGTCTGGGCTATGGGCCCCTATCTTCACTCTCATAGTAAACCATGCTTACCCATAATAGTGCATTTATCTCATTATACCAAAATTACATTTTTAGGTGTCCACCCTCTAGCTCTATGAGCAACTCTGGGTGGTACAAAGGCCTCCCCATTCTTAGTGTTCTCAAAATATGCTGCATGAAACACATTGTACTATGCACTAAAGATGTAACTGTGAAAAAAAACATTACTTCTTATCTCAAAAAGTTTAAAGTTGAGTAAGAGATATGAAGAAGAAGAAACGTATTACACTGTATTATAAGAGAGAGTAAAACAGGCTCTGATGTCTTACCAATGAAGGTTTAAATCTTAATTCTACCATTCCTAAAACATCTAGGAATAGGATAGGATAGTAGTTAAAAATGGGATGATGGCAATAATAACTACTTAGAGTTTTCTTAAGAATTAAATAATGACAAGTGAAATTTTCTGGTTACAGTGAGTGCTAACTAAGTGTGAGATTATGCACCCATCTATAATATTGAGAGCACAAGATACCAAGGAAACAAAGAGCAGTGGTGCATCAGTTTGTTATATTTCCATCCAAGACTTAAGTACTTCAGAGAGATGTAAAGTCTGTAGTAGTAGAGAAGGAGCACTACAGAAAGCTTCCCAAAGGAAATGGTATTTCCATTAAGTAGGAAAGATGAGTGGCCATTGACCACATGAAGGGGGGTCGAAAGTAATCCAGGTTGAGGGAGCACCTTTTGCAAAGAACTAGAGATAAGAAAGAATATGGTGCTTTCAGGTAATTACAGGCAGTCCTGTTTAACTGTGCCATCAAATCAGAGGTATGCTAAGAGGAGGTCAAAGATGAGGCTGAAGGGCAAGTAGTAGCAGGCATGAGAATCTCAGGTGTCTTTCCAAGATCTAGCATTGTACGCTGAAAGCAATTGATAATCACTAAAGCATTTTATTCATGCAAGTAACAGCATAGAAAAGTAACTCAAGATCTTGTTCTTGAAGAACAAGCTGGGAAAAGACATAATGATGAAGTGAGACCAGAAGCAAGATCTTTGGCTAAGAGACTGGGGCAGTAATCTGGGAAAAACTAAAGGTAGTCTAAATATTTTGTATGCCAAGGGCTTAGCACATAGTGTCTGACACCAAATGAGTGCCTAACTAACTTGTTGAACTAAGTGAACAGTAGGAAAAGGAATTAATATACCATAGTGGGAAATCAACATAATTCCTGGCTACACAGAATAATCTATATATGTTCTTCAATTTTGCATTTTATGAAGTCCTATATACTTAAAAGTTTCAAGACCCCTTTGAGAAGAAAAGAGATAAAATAAGAGAAGTATGATCACTCTATAGATGAATGGATAAAGAAGATGTGATATATATATGTATATATATATATGGAATATATATAAAGGAAATCTTAACCATTTACAATAATGCAAATGGAACTAGAGGGCATTATAACAAATGAATTAAGTCAATCAAAGAAAGACAATTATATGATTTTACTCATATGTGGAACTTAAGAAACAGAACAGAGGGTCAATCATAGGGGAAAGGAAGGAAAAATAAAATAAGATGAAATCAGACAGGGAAGACAAAACCTAAGACTCTCAACTATAGGAAATAAACTGAGGGTTGATGGAGGGGCAGTGGGTAGAGGGATGAGATAACTGGATGATAGGCATTAAGGAAAACACTTGATGCAATGAGCACTAGGTGTTATATAAGACTGATAAATCACTAAACTCTACCTCTGAAACTAATAATACACTATACATTAATTGAAATTTTAAAAAAAGAAGTATGATCACAAAGTCTAATCACTTTACATTACTGGTATTTTGAAGTTAGGATTAACACCCACTTTTATGCTAATTGTGATGTCAGGTTTTATATGTGCATATAACCTATGTTTCTTGGTCCATGATTTGACTTTTAGTCTCCCCAAATCCATGAAATAGCAGAAGATACTAACATGCATAAGCCTGTTTATTTATATCAATGCAAACATACATATATATATATACATTTCTATCTCCATATTTGTACATCACACCTAATTTGAAAAGAAAAAGCTGCAGTATATTAACAAAGTTTTTTAGTAACATAGATCCTCTATCCTTTTCATGGTGTCTATTTCTGGTTCCTTAAACCTTTTCGTTCTTCACTGTTCAGTTTGTTCAAATTGGTGCTTGATGTGGGATTCTCAATGCTCATGACCATGACCACAGCCAAATACATCTACATAGGTCATCCCCTCCCTGTCCAATCTATTACAATTTCAAAGGACTTTCAAAGGGCCTAGTGACTTCTGGAGGCTTCCCAAAGGCGCTGTGTGTCTAATTTCCTCATGACCCCCCATTTCTTGGCATCCGTGTTGGAACAGGTGTGAGCAGACATAGGCAGGTCCATGGAGTCCACGGTTCAGTGCTGGCACGAGATAAGGGTTATTTTTTTTGTAAGAGATGACTCCGACAATGTTTTCCAGGATGCCAACTCCCAATTAGTGTCATCTTTTGCTCCATGTCCTAGGGCAAATGTCCAGTTTATAGTGAGTAGACACAGGCTATTCTGAGAGATGGGCATTAATGCCAGAAAAGAGATGCATTTCAGCTTCTTTCCCATAGTCAAGGAAAACTGGTCTGTCAACCAAAGACACAGTCATTGCTGTCCAGGGCAAGGTCAGCCCCTTGTTCATGAACAAGGATGCTAATTTATTTTCCAACAATGAAGCCAAATGTGCTTCCAGATGTTGAGCTATGAAGCAACTGCAATTGTTGAAAGCACATGGGAAAAAAAAAAAAGAAAATCCCACAGCTAAGACCTATAAATTGTCCTTGGGAAACTATTTGTACTGGGGGAGTGTGTTGATATAGACAGCAAGGCAAAATCATTTGTCAGCCCGACTCAGAATGGTCCTTTAACAGTTACCCTATTATTAACAAGAGACAAAAATTCTTATAGTAAATTTCTGAAGACCATAAATTTCTTTATAGCTATTGTGTAAAAAAGAGCAGGGGGAAGGAAGCAAATTCTTTTCATAAGACTATGTTCACAAGATGCCATAACACTGTTGGTGAGGGCAAGTCAATGCCAAATATGTTAAAAGATAATTAAGTCAATCATTTTTTGTTTTGTTGTTTATTTTATTGAAGAATAGCATAAGCAATTATCAAGGAATGGTGCTGTGTAGACAGAGAGTCTTTACAATGGCTACCATTTCAAATTGCTGGCAATCTGCAGGGCTTGCCTGACACCTGAGTTTGATAGAAGAACCTTATCCAGGGACAAGCAGAGACACTGTTGCTCTCTCTATTCTCTTACATGGGCCTGGCCCATTCACACAGAAGACCAACATTAGGCAATACCTCCTTGTCTCCTTTTAAGTCCAGACCACTGGCCAGCTTTGATCTACTCTTCTATGTCCTCATATCTGACTCTGAAGACACTTTATTTATTTATTCATTATTAACCCTTGATGAACTCTCTTACATATACGTCTGTACTCACATTATGATCCTACAAGATATAAATCAGAGAGATACTTCAGTGTCCTTTCCTAATCCCTAAATTACCAATAACAGCCAGGCTATTATTCTACTTTACAGTCTCCAGTGAAAAAAAAAAGAAAAGAAAAAGTCAACTCTTGTGCAAAGACTAATTTGAGATATGGAGTCACTTCAAGTATTAAACTATTTGGCAACTTTCCTCCATCTTAAGTCCCACTTAAAATCTCATCTGAAGTCTACTCGCTTTCAGTCAAAAACGAACAAGCAAAATCAAAGCTGACATGAGTACAAGTTTTATGAGTGAAGTAGCAGAAGAAGGACAGGTTTTGGAACTAGACAGCCTTGATTCTGAAGTCCAACTTTCCACTGCACACTTGCCTGCTGTAAGAGCTTATGTTAATCACTTGAAGTCTCCCTGCCTCAGTTTCCTCAATTGTAAAAAGAAATATTAAATGAGAAAAGGCACATGTGGATATTAAGCAGAGATTTGGGGATGTAGAGTCATACAGCTCTTTTTCTCTTTTTAATTATTGATGAGGAAGTGGAGTTCCCAATGATATTAGCACTTCTATAGAAGTTCTATTCAAATATAAGTATTTGTCATAATCTGAATGTGGCAGATCACTTTTTACAAAAGTTGCCCCAGCAATATTTACAGTCCCATTTGCTCTTCCAGCATCTTGCCATACCTCTATCAGAGGTGAAATCTATTTCCTATCCCCTTGAACTGGGCAGGCTATTGTGACTTCCTTGGCAAATATAATGTGGTGAATAGGATGCTGCATGACTTCTAAGACCAGCTCATAAAAACAATACAGCTTCCTACTGCCTCTCTCTGGGTACTCATCCTTGGAACTGAGCCATCATGCTGTAAAAGCTTAGGACACATGGAAATGCCACATATAGAGGTTTCAACCAGTAGTCCCAGCTAAGTTTCCAGCCAACAGCAAACACCAACTGTCAAGTTTATGAGTGAACAAGCCTTCAGATGATTCCAGGTTCTGGCCTTTGAGCTGCCTTAGCCAATGCTAAGATGACTTATCCTCTTAGATTTTTGCCCAAAATGTAGATTTGTAAACAAAATGCATGCTGTTGTGGGTTTTTAAGCCACAAAATTTAGGGGTAGTTTGTTACACAATAAATAACTAGAACACTGAAGCTTAATAAATTAAATGCACTGCTATTAAGTTAAAAGTCAAAAGAATTTTTAAATGATGTCACCTGAAATTCTTGGAATATTAACCTGTAACATAGGCTTAACAATTCCCCAGTTCACCTTCATTTTGTGAAGAACTGAGGGCCAGAGATATTTTGTGACTTGCTCGAGATCCAATCCATAACTACTGTTAAGGGTATAACCTAACCTAAGTCCAGTTCAGTACTTCTCTTCTCCATAGTACTATGAGTACCAAACAAGCTTGCTGGTTCAGGGTTCAAATGATCAATTTGGGACAAATATTCTCTAAGTCTGCTAGCCTTCTATACAATGTATCTATGCCCTTCTGTGCTTCTTCTTCTTGTGTAACAGAGAGACTGATCTGAACTTGGTGATTTAGTGTGTAACATTGAAAGGCAGAATGGGATCCAACAGGTTCAACTGTGCTAACAAGAATTAAAAAATGTGTCAAGCTATGATATCAACAGATATGACTTGAAGCAAGGGAGCAAAAGAGCAAATGTGCTAAGTGTGAGGCTGCTGTTTTTCTACAGTCACTTTCCCGAGTATAAATCCCTAGAAATTCCATATCATTGATCAAAAGGTTTGGCAGATTCCTGTATTTGGCAGGCAGAGAGTTTTCCACATGATGGTTTATCTCAATAGAAGCTAATCTATTATGATGTACTCACATACACATATAGCCCATCAATTAGACAACGTTATATCATGTAATTGATTGCAGACTCTTCAGTCATTGAAGTGGCAGCAGAAAAGAGTGTTGACATGAAGATCTGTCTTTCTTCATTGCTGCTAGACATGCAAACTGCTTAAATTGCCTAACAAACTTTCTTTCTTGAGGCTAAAGTGTTCTCCCACTCTCACTCTAAATGAAAATCAAGCCAGGATTAAGTATTAACTATCTGTCAAAATAGCCCAAGCATTCTCTTGGAATGGATTTATGAATGGGACATGTGCACAAGTCTAAGATATACGGGAAACAATAAAAGAGAAAATTGGGATGAAAAGTAAAAAGAAGAAAGGCAAAGAGGAGAAAAGAACAGAAGAAAGGACTACAGAATTAGGTTAACTGCATTTATCACAGCTGTGGTTCAGTACCTTCCTTTTAGTCCAAAAGACACACCTCAATTAGACAATAAAACTATAGATTCTGTTGATTAGATTGTTAACCATTTTCTACTGGAGTTTTAACTCAGAACCCAGAGTAATTCAAAGATCTTTTCTCTCTATTCTCCTCAAATGCTTAATATTAAATCAGGGGTCAGCAAAATACAACCCTCAAGTTATACTTGTTTTTCAAGTAACATTTTATTGGAATACAGCCAAATTCATTTCTTTAGTGGTGTCTATGATTACTTTTGCACTACAACGGCAGAGTTGCAACAGAAGCCTCACCACCAGAAAGCTGAAAATATTTACTTAAGGAAACTTAAATACTATCAAGTTTGTGGTACTCATTCTAGCTTTGTAAAGCTCTATAGAATTTTTCATTACCCGCGTGATTCTCTTTTTCTACTTGCTGGTGGAGGGATCTGATTTTAAAAGAACAATCTAAAGGACCACTAATTCTACTATTTCAATAACATTGAGAATTTTCTCCATGAAAACTCTCCACCAGGACGGACTTTAGAATCTGCTTATGGAAAACACAGCTAAGTTTTTATCATAACTTTACTTTTGTTCCTTTGGAAATATTTGCAGCATTCTGTAAACATGTTACTGAAAAAAAGGGGTAGGAATACCTTCTGTGAATCTATCTTTAGCCATTAGCCAAAGACACACAACTACTTTTTGAGCAAATTCTGCTTCAGTGAGAAAGTCAGATATCTTTCTCATTTAGCTAAAACACTGATTTTCATGTTCTACAGAGAGATAAATGAGAAAGGTGAAAGTCAAAACAGCATGTCTTTTATGTAGTTTGGTGCTAGATCTTTTGAGCTATAAAGGTCTAGGGAGAAACTTAGACCTATTTCACCTCCAAAAAAAGTAGAAAAGAGCAAAAGAATGGAATCTAAAAATCACAGAAGATAGTAAAGCTGTTAATCATTTTTATTGTTCTTACCTGAGTTCTTTTAAAGAGTCACATTAAATGGTTATCTAAGCAAAGTGAATTATTGTTGATGTTTAAAATAAAATGAAATGTAGATACTGACTACTGCTATGCGACATCTGATACTTGCCCAGAGGGTGATAAAATGCATCTGAAGAAGGACCCAGGAGAAGTAGCAATAATGTTGGTATCTGACACTCAAATAGACACACACACACACACACACACACACACACACACACACCCAATGGCTTGAAAATGACAATGAAGCCAGAAAATGAAAATAGCAAGTTAAAACATGAAGGATAGGGAATGAGGAAGCTTAGAGAGGCTGAGCTTTTTGTTTGCTTTTTCTGAATTTATAGTGTGGTTTTATATATTGCTCCGAAAGAAAAACAAATTGAAAAAACTTTTGAAAATGTCTCCATACATACCTCAGTGTTCTGATGCCTTTCCAATGCACACAAGCTGGGTGCTAATGGCTCATTATAGCATGCAAGGCACATGTATGCTCTCACAATCCACAGGCAGTTACTCTGCACTTGTCTGTAGATGGTGAACTTCCAACACATTAAATCGCCAGTTTTGTCAACCCTGGCTGGTTACATTCCCAGATGTTGACTGTGAGGATTGATTGTCTTCCAGATGTGTTAGGTTTTCACACATCTCTCTCAACTCCAAGAGAGTATGTGAATGCTTGCTTGCATCAGTGACCACTGATGGATCTCTCCCAGATGTCTCCTTGGCAGAAGTACCCCGTTTTCTGAGAAATCAAGTTAAGCAGTGGCTTCTATAAACATTAAAACATATTCATCACCATCCTCCCCAATGTCACCAGTTGGTTTTAGAAAAATGAAAAACAGATGCAAATTAGCATACCTGATATAGATGATGATTTGGTGATGTTATAAACTAAAAAATAAATAGGCCTTAAACTTAAATCCAAATGAAGTAATATCAATGACAGAGATAGCTATAGGGAATGGAATACAATGTTTCCCAGAACTATGGAACTACTGTACTTTGGACCTAGAGGTTTCATGAAATGTTGATTGTTTTTTGTTTAAAAATCACTTTTTGATTTCTAATTGCTTTTGTGTTTGTTTGTTTAATTTTAGGAGAATGTACCAAGTACCTTCATAGATGAGGCTTACAAAGTCCCAAACCAGACAAAAAGTTTGGACAAGTTTCATTTAAGCATCCAAGTTTAACTATTCTAAACTTGGTTAGAACTCTGGGCTTTTGCAAATCCTCCATTTTTGATAAATCTGGCAAGGTGCCCACTGAGACAACATTAACAATCAAAGGATAAACCAAAACTTGGAATAATCCCAAAGTAAGATTTCAAGAGGTTTGTTTTTTTTTCCAAAGCAGGAAGGCATTTGTCTTTTTTTTCTCTGCAATGAATGATAAAAATGAAGACACCAAAATGTTATTTGGTAATTACTATTACAGATCATTAATATGGAACCAAGCAATTATACTACAACCAGTTTGTCAATGAACAATTCTAAGCTTTTCTAACATTCTGGATATCTAGATAACTCTTCATTTTTCCCATTTTTATTAGGACATTAAGCATCAAATACACAGTACCTCACTGTGAACTAACTTCAGGTAACCATCAAAAAAGAGCTCCCAAACCCAAGTGTTTGATCCAAAGAATTTTTCTCACTTGATATTTATTAATACATAGTTAAAACAGAGTTTTATTAACAAAGAGTTATCAACACCAAGTTTTTAACTCAGAGTCTGAATTTATTAACACAGAAGTAATACAGAGCTTTCAGAATAATTTATGATGGTATCTCACATAGAAATGTCATAACCTGACTGAATAAAACATCAAAAACCAAAGTTTTAAAGAAAGATGTCCATGAACAGACCTAACCACACCACCACATTACAGGGGTTTGGGGGGGAAGAAAGCAGAAATCAAAACACACAGCCATAAGTCCATATATTCTTGGCCAAAACTTTTGCCCACCAGTCTACATGCTCTTCTAAAATCATTTGACTGGCTTCTTTTTCAAACAATTTAATTCTGAAAGAGAGTGAAAGAAAAATGTGCCCATAGATAAAACTATAGAATTGTGGAACTAGATTTTCCTCTAGATTCACGGTTTCCATAAAGATGGAAACAACCACTGGGAATGAACCAGTGGAGAGAGAGCAAGGGTTCCTTGCAGTCACCTCTACTTTTGTCTGTTTTATACATGAACATTCCATATTAGATTTCACATAAGAAAGATGTGATGTTGCCTGTAACTAAAACCATTTTGAACGTGGGTCTAAAATTATGGTCCATGGACCAAGAGCACAGCATTACCTGGGAACTTCTTAGAAATGCAAATTCTCAGTCCCCATCTCAAATCAACAGAATCAGAAACTCGGGAGGAAGGGCCCAGCAATCTGCATTTTAACAAGCCCTCCAGACAATTTGATGCAAGCTAAAGTTTGCTTCTTCAGCCACACTCCACATACACTTACTCTACATACTTACACGGATGCTAATTTGGGTATATATTTTAGTCTATTGGAGCTACTATAAAATACCATAGACTGGGAGACTTGTACAACAAACATTTATCTCACAGTTCTATTGGCTAGGAAGTCTACGATCAAGGCACTGACAGATGTGGTGTCTGGTGAGAGATCAGTTCCACAAAATGGTTTGTAGACAGCCATTTTCTTGTATCCTCACATAGCAGAAAGAGAATTCTCTGGGGTCCCTTATATAAGTGTGCTGATTTCCATTCATGAGGTCTCCACCCTCATGACCTAATCACTTCTCAAAGTCCCCATCTCCACATATCATTATTTGGGGATTAGGTATCAATATATGAATTTGAGGGGGACACAAATATACAGTCCATACTGATGCATAAATACCCTTCTGGATTTATATCAATCAAAGCAAGTATAACATCTTTTTTAGTGCTATGATGGTTTTTATGTATCGACCTCTCCTACAACCATTTAAACTCATGAAGAACAATGATAATAGAGTACCCTCCTTTTTTTTTTTTTTTCCATATTTGGCCTTTAGTGTAGTGGCTGGCACAAAATAGGTGCTCAATAGCTATTTGTTAAATAAATGATGGATACACTGATATTTATGTATTTGATTTACTTATTTACATTATACATTCTTTGAATAAACAATTTGAGGTCTTATACAGGCACACTTGCACAAATATAATATGAGCAAAATTAAACCAAGTAACCAAGACCAAAACAGCGAAGATCAGAGGGTTCGATCAGTCATCCTAGGATCCATGTTTCTACCTCTATTAATATTTGTAGCACCCAACAGTCTCTGCTCATGACTGTTTAGTCCTTCCAAAAAATTCTCTGCCTCTCAGCCTTCTTGTAACACCAGGCTATGCTTCAGGCTACTGTACTACATAACACATGGGGATAGCTGTTTCATTAACAGTGGTAATTCTGAGAAGAAAGGACTGGGCCCTGTATTCTAAAAATGGGTAGAAGAGGGGATCCCTGGGTGGCTCAGCGGTTTAGCACCTCCCTTTGGCCCAGGACGCGATCCTGGAGTCCAGGTATCTAGTCCCATGTCAGGCTCCTCGCATGGAGCCTGCTTCTCCCTCCTCCTGTGTCTCTGCCTCTCTCTCTCTCTCTATGTCTATCACGAATAAATAAATAAATCTTAAAAAAAAAAAGTTTTAAATTAAAAAAATAAAAATGGGTAGAAGACAGTCAGCAATACTAAGGAACCCCCCTGAGTGTTTTTCATACTCTTTTCTCCATAACCCACAATAAAACAATACATTTTCTCTCTTGCTGGAGTACACACATACATGGATATATACACCTATGTTTCCTGAAGCCACTCATTCTTATTCCATAGGTTACCCTGTGGTATTTTCTCTTGTATTTTATTTTCTTCTATTTCACTAAAATTAAAATGTTTGGGAAGTAATAAGTAAATTTCATGATTCACTATTGGGTTGCAAACTATAGTTTAAAAAGTACTATACTATTTTTTATAATGTACTGGATGATTTTTAATGTAATGAAGTGATTTCTTGGTTTTGTTTTCATCTGTTTTTAAGTAAGTCATGGTTTTTCAAATTATATCTTCTCATACTTAATCTCTTCTTTATCTTCAAATGTAGAGAACACTAACAGGTCCCCCAGTATGGCTAACTCTAAAGGTGAATTTTTCCAGAACTCCCAGGGATAGCTTAGTAAATATGTAACCCTGAGTATCATCCTGAATACTCCTTTCCTGAGTTGTAAAGCAAATGTCCTAATACCCCTCTTGTAGAACTGTGATTAAGATAAAAAAAAAAAAAAAAAAAACACAAAAAGCATCAGGCCATAGGTATTTAATCAATGATAAC
The DNA here is from genome assembly GCF_011100685.1 of Canis lupus familiaris. Taxonomy (NCBI): domain Eukaryota; kingdom Metazoa; phylum Chordata; class Mammalia; order Carnivora; family Canidae; genus Canis; species Canis lupus. Next base: position 54,293,366 of record NC_049229.1, on the reverse strand, counting down.
TGTTCTTATCATCCCAGACCCCTGATAAGACCATCAGTTAACTACATGTAAGGCATTCTCAGATTTCCATGTCAAGAGGCACATCAAAATTCTATGCTTTGGATCAAACTGTGCGGAAACAAAAGTTCTTACCCAAACTGTGATTCCATCCCTCAGGAACAATCTTTACAACTCCAAAACAAGTCACACCTGTCGGGAGCTGGCAAGGTTTCTTTTGTGATGAATAGGACTTGGATCTCTTAGGCCTTTCCCACTAGCACCTTGCATCATCAATAAAAGAACCATGCCCTCTCTTCTGAGAGAGTCTTTGGAGTTTAAAGAGCTGTGAGCCACCTAATCATTTGCTACAGTTACTGGTGCAGATTCCATGTCCTTATTGGGCTCATCAAACCTGATGCCTAAAGACTACTGTTACATTTCATTTTCAGAAAGATAGCTCTGAAAAAAACATGAATAAAAATTTGGATAATATATCTGCTTATGTGATCCCAATATGTTGGATATTTAATACCTGAGTAGAATTTAAAATGTCTTTGATTAAAGCAGTTGAAAACAAACAGGAAGCAAATTGTAATACAGGCGGGTCCTTAACTTAAAAACTTAGGTCCTACATTATCAAATAGATGCCTACCAACACTCTAGTCCTAGATACTAACTACCCCATTCCTCCTATTTTCCCAGAGCTTTGGAACCCTTTTGAGAATACCTAAATGGAGAAAATGTGTGTTCAGAAATTGAAGGAGTAGAAAAGGCTGTCAAGCAAGAATAGTTTAGAGCAACCGAATACTGGGGTCATTTTTCCTTAGGCAAAAAAAAAAAAAAAAAAAAATACAGCTGATAACTGAGCAAATGTATTGCCCAAATATATTTTCCAGTGTATCTCCAGATTACATTCATCCCCTTTGTCACTCTGAAATTTCACCATTCAGAGGTTTTATTGGTTTAATGAGCAACATTTATTTGAAAAAGAAAAATAGAAGGTTTTTAGCTATCAGTTACACATCAGGACAAATAAATTAAATGAGATGATTTTCCTCATAATGCCAGGCTGAAATCAGAAGTTGAATTTAGGAAATTATAGAGCATGGTGCTTTCAAAGAGCTTCTAGAATTAAAATTCCCACAACACTGAAAGCGTGAAAGGGACTCTTCCTTCCCTAGATCCCTAAAGTGAGACTCAGGGTACACTGCTGGGATGTGTCAGTCAGAACAAGTTGATTTCCTAGAGTAAGAGAGAATCAGCCAGTGGAAACTGGTTTTCATGAAAACCAAGAACCTCCAAAAAAAAAAAAAAAAAAAAAAACTGAGCTAAGTTCTCAGTACAGCACAGGTTTTTAGAGACCTTTCTTCTCTGTCTGTGTGTCTTGCCAGCCTCCTACTCAGAATGATAGCAGAAATAATAGCCAACATTAATTGAGCATATTCTATGTGAAGACTCTCCCATAGTATATTTATACATGGTATCTCATTAAATCTTCATCACAGCCCAATGAATAGGCCTCTTTATAATCTCTGGTGTACAAAAAAGGAAATGGAGGCTTTGAAAGGTTAAAACTTGTGCATTGTTACACTGGAGTTTTAAATTAGAACTTCTTGAGCTATACTGTTTCCATTCTGCATTCCCTGTGGAAGGATCTGGGACTGATAATGTAGTGGAAAGATCTAGGAGACAAGAGAAAAGCAGAAGGGTCAACTCTCAGGAGAACACTTAGGTACCATTGTAGGTTGAATGATGGCCTCCTAACAATGTCCATGTCATGTCCTAATCCTCAGAAACTGTGAATATATTACCTTATATGACAAAAGGAACTCTGCAGGTGTGATTAAATTGAGAATCTTGTGATGAGGAACTTATCCTGTATTATCAGGTTGGGCTCAGTGAAATCACAAGAGTCCTTTTCAGAGGAAAGTGGGAGGGTCAAAGACAGAAAGAAAGATGGAAGATGTCACATTGCTTTGAAGACAGAGGAAAGGAGCTGTGAGTCAGGGAATGCAGGCAGCTTCCTTCAAGTAGGAAATACAAGGGACAGATTTCCCCCTGAGAGCTTTTAAAAGGAACTCAGCCTTGCTGACACCTTGATTTGGTTTCTTCTGACCTCCAAAATTATATAATGAATACGTGGTGTTTAAAGCCACAAAATTTGTGATAATTTGTTACAAGAGCAAGAGGCAGTTACTACAGATGCCTTTACAAAGAAAATGCATGATCTTTTTCTATTCATGCAAATAACACTCAGGTTTGTTTGCCTTCCAGCCCCTGGAAGGAAGCAACTCAAAGCTGCCTACTTCCAACACTAGATGGGAGGCACCAAGCCTGCCTCATGTGGCAATTGTACCTTTGCATTCCCAACACAAACAGCACAAGCTTGGCACCTGGAAATCTTCTGCAAATTGCTGAGGCCTTTGGCTCCTTGGTGTTCCCAGCTTCCACAGCAGTTACTTATTCATATGCATTGTAGTAGCAAGGCCTTGTAACTTTTCTGATTTCGTGTCCCCCTCTTCCAGTGACCCAGGTTCCTCAAGAGAAGATATCATCACCTCTTTTTCTCATTTCTGCCTCTCCAGCACAGCACCACCCCAGGTAGTTGTATCCAAGTACAGAAAGACGGGGAGCATGTGTGGGGGTGTGGGAAAAGAGGAGCATGGAAAGATGCCCAAAGCCAATCCATATTTCATGGTGAATTCTTTTTTTTTTTTCACGGTGAATTCTTAAAGCCAAGTATGTGCTTCACCCTCACATAATCTACACTGAGAAACAAAGCTATCTCCACCCCAAGGTGGAAAGTTTTTTTCCTTCCCCACACCATCCTCTATCTCACTGTGACCCATTCTGTATATAGATTAAAAAAAAAAAAATCTAAGTCTTTAGAGCCCTGAATTATGATATTTGTTGTGTAAAAAAAAACAATCAAGATTTGTGGTATCTTTTGTTTAAGCTTTGAAACTGATTTCCGTCCACAGGATCTGAAATGAATTTGACACTTGGATATCAGCCATTCGAGGTAAATGTCCTTTTGTCTGGAAAATCTCAGACCATTTCTGCCCAAAGAGAACCTCTGTTTCAGAAGTTCTCTAATAGTTACTATGCTCACTGATTTGGTACCAATTTTATATATCTTGCAATATATAAAATCCCCCCAATTTTATATTTGGGGGCATCTTTTCTTAGTGTATTTTCTTAATGCCCTATGTCTCTTTAACCAGAAACAAAGCCAACTGACCTCTCTGGAGGCACTTCTGCATGTCAGGCACTGTGCTAGATTGTGAGGGTGCAGTAATTTGAAAAAGTCACAGTTCTGTCTCACATGGGGTTGGTAGAAAACAAGAATCAAGTTTTTTGTCCCTTCAAACTCTTCTCATCCCCCTACAGAGCCTAGCACAGAGTACGAGCATGATCTATTTGTGTCTGTAGACTGGCTTCTTGGCCAAAATAGATAATAGGATATCTAATCATAGACATAGTATGCCTCACATGGTTAACCAGAACCACAGGGATTACAGGTCGTCAAGCCCTAATCTTTGATAAAGACACTGAAGCACAGATAAATAAAGTTATATAACAAAGTATACAACTAGGGACAGGATGAAGGTTGTATTCCTGTCTTCTGGCTTCTAATTCAGTGTGCTTTCTAATTGGACCCAGAGGTGACTGTTATACTAAATTCTGGGGACAGCTCAGTTTGACTCAGCCTGACTTGCTACAAACGTTCGAGCTCACTAAGCTGTGCCCATGTCTGATGGCACTCCCAAGTCCTTACCCATGCCATTCACCTCACTGTCATCCTCTCAGCAGTATGAAGCTGCAGCTGGTACTAATGACCTTCAGGGTCACTGGGAAGCAATTTATTTCATTTTTTTAAAATAAAGGAAATGTTAATATCACAAGATCTATGTCTAAAATGCCCCTGAGCAAGTTTCCTCTCTGACTTTCTTCTCTCTTATTTTCAACTTCCTTCCCCCCCCTCCCCACCCCTTTCTCCATGTCAAGTTGTCAGGATGACTTTGATCTTGAAGACAGGTCTCTTCTCTTTCCCTGACTCTGACAGAGCTCCCACCTGCCACCCTGAGACAATTCCACAGAAACCCATTAATTCTTTCAAGTCTAAGATCAATCCCTGTGCTCTGTCCACAGGGGCAGGGAGTGTCCCCAGCACAAAAGACAGATGTAACTCGAAAGAAAAGTGTAAGTGCACTTGCATATCAATTGGGCTTAAAAACCTAAACCAGTTTGTCTTCTTGGACCCAGAGATCACTGTCTCCAGCTCTATTTTAAGAAAACCTTTAGAAACCAACTTTCCTATCAAGCCAAAAACATAGCAAATAGAGCTTATTGTGTTATTCAGAACAGTAGCTGCACATCTGAGCTGTGGCCTTATCACTTCCCATTGATAGGAATTACATTTCAGATTAGGAGGAGATGGTTTCAGGTTAGGGAAACCCTAAGGAAGCCCTTCGATTACAGGAAAATGGGGCATTTTCATAAACGTTATAGTTAATTCTGGGTAATAAAAACGTGAAGTTTAATCAATGGCAAACAAACATTTTGGCAGGAAACTGAAAATGGTTTACCGGTGAGGACTAAACAAAAGGGTATTATCTGTTAACAGTCCACCCATGCCAAGTTTTCTTTACACCTTGGTTCTTACCTCCCCTGCACTCTCCTCACCTTCCCCCTCCCCCACTCTGTTCCAGAGGACATATGAGGACAGGAGAGAAAAGCAGAGAAATGCAGACTGAGAATCAGAACTGCATGACTGCCTCACAAATAATAAACCTCTATTTGTAAATTACCTACTTTTTGAGAAATTTCAGTTCATTTAAAATGTTTAATACATGTGAAGAGCTCTGAGTTCCATAAAGGAAAAGCAACCAAGACAAAATATCTTTGAAAACAAACAAGAGAAGGGAAACATCCATCACATACTTGCCATTCCATCTTCCAAGAAGTTGCAATCTTAGGTCCTATGAGGGGAACTATAATTTTTATTTGAAAACCTCTCAGGATGGTTCTTTTGTATTTTCCCTTTCTTCCTTCGCACATCACAGCAGCAATTTTCTTTTATCATCAGCTATTTATAGTTTTCTTTTCTAAAAACCTTGGCCAGAAGGAAACTGGGCAGAAAGCATTTCTTCCAAAAGCCACCTTATTTTGTAGCACTGTTAAAAACTATTAAGTACCATCCTAAGAGGCAAAATAAGAAAGAAGAAAGAGAAAGAAAGAAAGAAAGAAAGAAAGAAAGAAGAAAGAAAGAAGAAAGAAAGAAAGAAAGAAAGAAAGAAAGAAAGAAAGAAAGAAAGAAAACGATAACCCCCCCAAAACTTTTTCAACTCTTTTTTCCCCATGTGGTCTGTTCTACCTTAAGAAGGGAGAGCCAAACAAATATTCTCCTCCTGCCCCCAGAGTGGTTGCAGATACGGGAAGAAGCACCACTCGAATACTATCTTTCCTATTCAGAAATGAACATGCCCTGGTAAAGGAAAACACTTGGTATAATGATGTTGGCATAAATCTCATTCTTATTTCCCATATCTCAGACATTTCACTGGAGTTTCAAAATACTCTGGAGAGATTGGGACGTGTGTGTTCAAGATTTAGAGACCTGTCCACTAACAATAACCTCCTGGCATCTAGTCATTTCTTTTGGACCCATAGTAGAAGAGTTAAAAGACTATTTGTAGTCAGATATATATGATTCCACATTTGCCTCTTGTTAATTTGGTGACCTTGGCAGAAAATACTTTTCCTCTCTCAGGCTCAGGTGCCCCATTCATAAAATAAGGGTAATTTAGACCTTAAGCTTAGGAATAAGACATAAGGCTCACCAGAGAGAAGAGACTTTGCAGATTGTGACCACGCGATGTACAAACAGTGCTTATTCCTGTTGGATTGCCTTGTCCTGGGCTTGCACAGGTTACTATTAGTTGGGACCATATGCCTGTGTTTTGGACAAGATATGGACAGATATGGTCACTTAAGTCACTTCCAGAACTAGCTATGAAAGTTCTGGACAAGCTATATGGACAAGATATGGTCACTTAAGTCACTTCCAGAACTAGCTATAAAAGTTCTCTCTTCCTCCAGATGTCTTCATGATAAGCCTCAAAGTCAGGTACAAGTCTGAGCTCCTGTCAGCTTGGGTACCTATGAGGAGCAAAGCCCCTCAAAACTTACATTGGATACAGAGCATAGGAGAAATCAACCATTTTGTGTTAAGATCCTGAGATTCTGAGATTAATCTGTTACTGCAGCATGATTAAGCCTATCCTAATGCTCCCTAGGTCAGTTCAAGTCCTCCAAGAAGCAGATGCCAAGACAAAATTAGAAGGACAAGAGACTTATTGAAGGAAACCCCTCTCTAGATAAAGAGGAGAGTGAGCAGAGTAAGCAGAGCAAGCCTTCAGATCATGATGCAGATCAGGTCTGATGCCCGGAAGGAAGGAATTAGGGTGGCAGGAGTTGCTCATGGTGGTAAAACTATGAAGATCTAGGTCAGGGGATGAGGAGCTACAAAGCAAAGAGTGCCCACCATCCAGATAAATCCTGTATTAGGGCAAAATATCCCACCTCTAGCTCCCCCGCTGTCCTCAGGCACTAGCTAGGAGCAACCCAGAAATGGGGTGGCCTCAGCATAGACAGCACAGTGGATTCCAAAGGTATAGCAGTTGGAGGTTGTCAGCTAACATATGTCCTGTCTCAGGATGCTTTTTGAAGGGCATCTGAGTAGCACGCCTCCAAAGCTGCCACAATCCCTCAATAAGTAATAGCTATTTTTTACCAACCCATAACTCTACCTCTGAATCTCCCTTTTATGGCATTAATCCTAGCAAGCTTCTTGAGGGCATCATCAATGGCTTCCTCATTACTATATGTCAGTATTTGGTTTGTATATAGTAAGAACTTAATAAATGCCAAATGATGGACTGAGTGACAGAGTGTAAATCCTTGGAGGAGTAGAGGTAACTCCTAGGAGGTTAATGATGAGGAAAACTAATCCTAAGCATAGTGGGATACTTCATTTGGGGAGGTTACACACCCACCCACTCTCCACACCTAATGTTGGGATTTCAGAGCTGAGCCCAGTGACAGAAGTTTGTATGCTCCAAAGTAGCTAAAGTTATGGAGAATGAGCACTGCAATGACAGTCCCCATCTCCTCACTCTGAGATGCTCTATGCACCTTTCTTGGGGCTTTAGATTTGCTGCATTTATCCTCTCTTTAAGAAAGAAAGGATAAAGTGGGAGAGACAAGAAGAGGGAAGATGAGGAGGCACATAAGATGGCAGAGCATAGACTAGGAGAGTAAGGAAGCCTATGGGATGTTCCAAAGGTTTAGCATCCTGATCCTAAGTGAGGAAATATTTGGGTTGTGTGTAGGTACCCTGTAAAATGTGGCTTTATGGGTGAGACTTCGGTCCAAACCTCCAACCCTGAATGTGTGATTCCAGAAAATTCACTTAGCCTCTCTAGTACTAAGAAGCATGTTGTATGAAGGTCAGGATCATGTTTGTCTTGTTTATTCTCTGTACACAGTGACCAGCATTGCTCTGAGAACATGACTAATACTCAAGTTATCTCACAGTTCTCAGAGCTGGGGTTGAGCTGTCTAGATTTGAACCCTGGCTCTAACACTGACTAAATGTGTGAGGCCACATGAAACTCTTCTGCCTCGCTTCCTCGCCTATAAAGTAGTTACATGAATGGTAACTACCTCATACAGGCTGTTATGAAGATTGAAATTAAATCATCCAGATAAGCATTCAGAACAGTGCCTGGCAGTTTGCATGCACCCAATAAGTGTTAGCTATTATTACATTTATTGTTATTTGTTTCAGAGCTTCCATTGTCTCATCTGTAGAAGACTAAACATCCTGAACATTTGTGCTAAGGAGTCCATGAGATAGTGTAAGTACAAAGTCTGTCTTTGTTTGGCACAAAGTTGGTCTCAAAAAGGATCATTATTCCCAGCCCCATACTTAAACCCTGGCATCACTCTGAATTGAATTCTTCCTCTCAAAGGCCTTGTTCAAAGTTGCCATAGCCCTTCCTAGGATCTGGAATGCATTTCTGGGTGTCTCCAGAACACAGTCCTAAGCCCTGAGCCTGGATGCTCTAGAGCACAGGACTGAGTCCCATCCCCTTCCGTCTATGTACCAACCACCCTGAGCTCCATCCAGCCATCAGAACTTCCCTCCTTCTGGCCTCACAATAGGGACTATGGGCTGTCACTGCTGCATTTTCCTCAAAAGAAGAAAAGCCTCAGTGTACACATCTTCTTCCCTGGCTTGGGTTCCTTAACTGCTCTCTTCAGATTCTACTCTTTACAGATGCCTCCATCAAACTGCTTTCTGCAATGCATTCTCCACTGAGTCTCTGCTTGTGCCTAAAGCATTGGTGATGCAGCTTCTATGAAGAACATGATGCAAACTAATGTTGCATTCTACTCTATTCTATATCTCTAACCTCAGGACATTCTTCTAGAAGTTTAGAAGTCCCAAAGTCAATGGAGATCACAGCAACCAAAAACAGAATCATCTGTTTTCCACTGCAGAGAATGCAAACTCTGGCAATGCCATGCTTCCATTATAAATGAGTTTATGTTTAACGCTTCAGTGAATGCTAGAAAGAAAGAGCAAGGATTAGGCAGGAGCCACATGGCTCAGATCCTCAGCACCAAGGATTGTAGAGCAGGGACCACCAACCCTCCCTCTCAGGAAGGAAAGCCCTTCCTCTCTCCTTATGGGGACTATATTATACAATGAAAATACCAGGACACATACAGGCAGGTAAAAATTTTATCCCACAGAACAGCAGGCCAAATATTCAGAGTTTGAGTTTGATATTGATTAATGAGCCATGCAAAAGCATCCCTATCTCAGAACCTGCCCAGTAAGGAAGGGCATAATGAGTAGGCAATGGGTCTAAAAGACATATAATAGCTACTTCTTCTCACTTTTCTTTCTTTTATTGATTAGGTCCTTGGTGAGTTATCCCAGACATCTGTCTCTGAAGAGGAAGTTGGAGGATGAAGGGTAGAGATTTCTCTTTTCTAAGTTTAATGATGAGATGAACAATTAAAGAAAAAAAAAAAAAAAGGTAATACTGAAAATGACCAGGAAAGCAAGACTTGTAAATGGGTATTGCCTATATATACATATATGGTATGGGAACCAGGGGAGTGTAATTGGCTTCCCCAAAAAGACACCTTCTAAGGAGACCAGTCATTTCCCTGTATTAAATCCAACGGACATTATTTCCCTCCTTTTGAGCATACTCCCCACAGCTCAACAAGATTGCATTGTAAAAAAAAGTACTCTTTTATCTCTCCTCTGACAAAATGATTTTGTCCTTTTACGCAACTTTAAACACCATATGCCAATGAAAACCAAAAGTTTACAGCCCTAGCCCAGACTATAAACTCATACTTACTCTTGCCTCTACCTGGCTATCCTAAAGGTACACCATTCTCAGTGTGTCTGCTCTATACTAAACTAATGTTCATGTTGCTGCCTACCACCCACTTCGTTCTCCTTCTGCCCTCCATCCAACTGCATAAGTCACAAAACTTCCCTTGTCGCCATATAAATATGTACATATATTTATGTGTGTAATATTGCAATTTATAATAAGAAATATATATTTGGTCTTCATCCCCTTTCTTGCATAGAGCTCCTAAAACCCTTGGAATTTCCTAAGTGCTCAGAGTGATCAAAGTCCCTTTTTTTTTTTTTTAATTTATTTTTTATTGGTGTTCAATTTACTAACATACAGAATAACCCCAAAGTCCCTTTTGTTATGTTAATAAGGTGACTTTCTGAAAGCATGTAAGGATAGGATCTGGCATCTTGGAGGAACCAAGCATGTGATCAGAAGGTTGGGAATCCTCTGGGGAAAGTAGAGGAGCTGGGGATTGAGTTCAATCCCCAATGGTCAGCGATTTAATCAATCGTGCCTAGGTAATGAACTTTCCATAAAAACCCAAAAGAGTGGGATTTGAAGAGCTTCTGTGTTGCTGAACATGTGGACAGGGGATGGAAGCTCTGTGCTCTTTCCCCGAATCTTGCCCTATGCATCTCTTCCATCTGGCTGTTTCCGAGTGATATCCTTTTATAACAAACCAATAATCTAGTAAGTAAAATGTTTCTCTAAAGTCTGTGAGCTGCTCTAAGTAAAGAGCACAAACCTTAGGAGGGGGTTGTGGGAACTTCTAATCTGTAGCTGATTGGTCAGAAGCACAGGCAGTAACAACCTGGACTTGCGAGGGGCATCTGGAGTAGAGAGTAGTCCTGTGGGACTCAGCCCTTAACCTGTGGGATCTAATGCTATCTCCAGGCAGATGATGTCAGAATTGAGTTGAATTAAAAGACACCCATGGGATACCCGGGTGGCTCAACGGTTGAATGTCCGCCTATGACTCAGAGTCCGGGATTGAGTCTCACATCGGGCTCCTGCCGAGATCCTGCTTCTCCCTCTGCCTATGTCTCTGCCTCTCTCTCTCTCTCTCTCTCTCTCTGTCTGTCTGTCTTTCATGAATAAATAAATAAAATCTTAAAAAAAAAAAAAAAGACATCCAGCTAATGTGGGAGAATTGCTTGGTGGTATGAGGTATCCCTCCCTGCCAAGACACACCTCACCCGGGAAATGGTACTAGAATCTTGGTATATGCATCCTGATTTAATTAATGTTTGTTTCCCCTAGTAGGCCCACAAATGCATAGAATATGGACTTTATATCTAAAGTCTCATTGGTGTTGCAAGTTCCAGGTACATAGTAGTTCTCAATCAATATTCACTGAAAAATGTAAGTGAACAAAATAATATATATAAAATACTTGCCATATGTATACCACCATCCAATAGTTCTCTCCTTCCTCTGAGCTCAATGACTCACACTAGAAGATAATAGCAGAAGCATGGGAGATATAAAACAATAAAAATTCCACAATTGCTTATATTTAATTGTGAAATATTTTTACTCTGAGAATTCTTATTGAAGGCAGCAATAAAGCCACCGTTTTCATCTGTCTTTAGACCCCAAGTATTCCTCCCATGTGTTCTGGGAAGAGAAAGCCCTTCACTTCCAAACCCAAGAAAATACAGGAAATGTCTCTGTCTTGATTCTGATACAAATCCTCTTCTCCTCCTCAGGCTTTCCATTGTTCTCTGATCTGTGTTTTCTGCAGCACCATGAGGCACTGGGAAGCCAAAACAAGGAAAAAATATGTGAAAAGTTTGTGTAGTTAACATCTCCCTCCCTGGTGAGAAACCAGGCCTTCTGTGTCCTTTTGCATGTTGCCCATCAAAGGCCCTAACCCAACTATGGCTCCTCAGTAGATAGTTTGTCTGCCTTCCTACTTGCTTGCATGCTATAGCACCTCTCAATAAACTCAGAAAAGGTTCTGCTTCTATGCACACTGTGTTAGCTTCACCTGCCTTTGACACAGATCACGAACTGGACTTCTCCTCAAGAGAAGAAAAAAAAATTCTTGGTTTGACTTAAGACTCTCATTTTGCTTCCAAAGCAAAGTAAACAATGAAACTGAAACTTAAGATAACTTTTATTCCCAATTCTCTTAAGCCCAGGCACCTTATACCCAAGTGTGGTTCAGTGTTCATCCCACCCACAGACCTCTCATGCTCAGAGCCCTGCTGTGCTTTTGATGATTGCTGACTGCAAAATAAATCTGAGAGAAGTGTGGGTCTCGTCCTTGGGGTGGTCCAACAGCCCCTTTAGTTACACTGTTCTTTCCTCCCATTGTGTGAAGCCATTGACCAATATAATCATTGTTCACTCCTGCAAGCCCCCAGCCCCTGCAGTAGGCCATCAAATATTATTTCAGGTGGCATGAGGGTCACGCAGGAGCCTCTCTATGCCGTACATGACATGGAAGAAACAGATACTGAAACTACAAATGCCTGATGTTCATTTAACTAGGTGATCTGGCCTCAAAGAACTCACAGATATTGTCACCCTTACACAATATTTTTCTCCCGCTTTTTTAGGCAGAGCAGATCTCTATGTTAACCCTGTACATGCATCCCTCCTGCCTCTTCCCTCTATCTAATGGATGAAATAAAATTCTTTGGTAAATTTGACTTCATATTTTGTAAGGATTAATATGTTCGTACTTAAAAAGGATGAACGCTTTGTGGAAAGGAACGCGGGTGAAAAGAAATCTGATTTGGATCCCAAGACCTAAATTCCAGGACCGGCTCTAATAATACCTGGCTAGGTCAAGTGGGTAGGTTCCCCAACAACTCTGAGTTTAATTAATCCCATCTTACAACATGGAAATCAGTCTTTCCCTTCCCTGTCTCCCATGGATATTATGGGAACAAATGGGAAAACCGTAGTAAAATTGCACTGGGATAAAGACAATGTATGAACCCAAGGTTATATGCCTCAGTGGTCATCATCACCATCATCACCATCATCACCACCACCACCACCATCATCATCATTATCATCTTCACTCCATTTATTGTCTTGATCCTTTCCATGTTGTACTGCTGCCACCTACTGGCAGAGCTGAACAAACTTGAAGCTTTCTTAAAGTTGTGCAGTTGGGTTTTTGCTTTAATTTGTATTCACCTGGACTGAAGTCAGAAAATGTGCAGATTCTGAAAAAAAAAAAAAAAAAATCAAACAGAAATGATTGCACTTGTTATACTTGGCAAGTGGAATTCAACCCCAACCTTGACTAAATGGGGCAGAAATGAGCCCAAGGTCTAGATTAAAGGGAAAGCCCACCAGGTGGTCTTATTCATTTTTTATTGGCCCAAATGTGTTTTGCATGTTAGAAACCATGCTCCTATTAACTTCCAGACATAAAGTGAAAACATGTAGGGCAAGCTGTGGACTGATTGTCAGAAGTGGAGGGAACGTGGCATTTTGAGACTCTTGAGACAGAAAGCGGGGTCTCTTGGTGTGAGAAGTTGTTAGCAGCAACTGGTTGAAGCAGCTGTGAGTTTGGCTAGCTAGAACATCTTTCTGAGGAGTTTCAGACTCTACCATCACTCCCAAGGGGGCGAGAATGTCTCCTTGCACACTTTATGAAGAAACAAATGCTCTTACTCCTTTTTGGTCCCCTTCTCTAAACATTCTAGTTAGACATTCCACAGGGCAATAAAAACTAATAACTAGCCAATTGCACTTTTCATTTCCATGGTAACTTTCCTGTGGAGGTATTCCAAAATTCTTATGAAAACAGGGAACGCTGATTGAGCGACATCCAGGAAATGAGGCGATGGCTTTATTTCAGGTCCAAAGCAGAAATCTTCCTGTATTAATATGAGTATCTGTCCACAGAAAGTCAATGAAGCTCCAAGTGCCACTTGGACAGAAATCTCTCTCAATAAGACAACCAAAGGAGATTGCTTACTTCGGGCTTCACTCCAAAGGCATGAAAGCCCCAAACCAGGTTGGTGAAAGGATCCTTCTGTCCCAATGCAACTTGGGACTTTATAAAGATAACAGAAGATATTAGAGAATGACTGGCTTTATTATCCTTTGAAACGAGAACTAAGCATATTTTACTATACTTTTAATTAAGAATAAATCTTCAGTATGACAGAAAGTCTCAGTGAAAAACAAAAACTGTACTAACAGAAAAATAGAAGATAAAAATATAAATTGTCAAACTGGAAGAATCTTCTCAAATTCATAATTTCAAGCAAGAAATACATTTTCCAGCTCTGTAAATGATTCAAAAGTAGCAGCTTCCATTTTTTCCAACCTTCAGGCATGACTCTGGTCTGCACAATCAATTCGTCAACGGTCCAACCCCACCATCTTGACTAGTCTGGAAAGGTATTATTTTTCAAGAAAGTCTGGTAAAATTACAAACGTAAGATGAAAATGGAATATATATACTACACTTACTATAAGCCTAGAAAAGTAACCTTAAGAAGGAATCAAAATAAGGGGAAGAATAGAAAAAAATTACAATAAAAATGGAAATAAGATTAGGAATAGAAATAAGAATAAACATGAGAATGAGAATAAGGACATTAAAAGCCACATTTTAATTCATGCTATGTGCATTATGATACTAACTTTTATTGTAAGCATAATAATTTGTTAATCGTTGAGACATTTTGTTTGTGTTCTGTCTGCATCCTAGCATGTTTAATATTTTTTAAAACTTCTGGAGATTTGTGCTTTTAATTAAATCAGGAGAGTTTCATGAAACAACTTTAACTTTGCGGTCAATGTCTAAGTATTTAGGGAAATTTATTTTATTATATCTATAAGTTCTCATTTAACATGATCTAATGGTATGTGAATATTTAGAAGAGTGCTTATTGTTTACTGGTAAAAATTTATTTGATAAGTTCATAATATCAAAAATTTGGGCATTAAATAAAATCAAAGAGGTAATAAAAAGGATTTCCTGTATATAAGAGTTATCTAGGTATTGAGACTCTATTCATAGACAGTTATACAATATCCCTACAATACAGTGGATTTTGTAAATGCTTGGCTTTTCTTCTCAGTGGGACTGATAGGAACCTTACTTAGCCCATTATCCGAGCAAGTGGTCCCCAGTGTCTGGTGATCCTCTCCTGAGAGTCCTTACCACCTTTGAGGAGATGCTGTTTTCACATTTCCAGTCTCTTATTATTATTGTTGTTGTTGTTGTTGTTGTTTTGTAAGATGTCCATAGTTTGGTATCTATATCTCTAACTGGGTCTGTGTTTTACTTCTCCATCCTATCAGTTTTCTACCTTGTTGACTTCATGGGAAGGATATAGTCCTATTGTCACTGTAGTGTGAATTAGGGTTTACGCTAGCAAAGGACTCCTCGATTGCTTATCAGAAGTCCCTACTCAAACTACTGTAAACAAAACAGAGAAACAAAAAAATATTGGCCCATGTGCTCTGCACAGGCAAGGGTTTCACCGGGATGATCAGCTCAGGCACTCAAGTGTTGCTGGATCTCTTGTCTCTGAGTCTCTCTGAATGAATACTGGCTTTATTTTCTCTTAATGTAAACAGGCTCCCTTCGCACTGTTGCAAATGTGGCTGCCTGTGTCAATGGACTCACATTCTAACAGTTGCCTGACTAAAAGACAAGAGTGGTTTTCTCTTCCTGCTTGAGTTGGAAAGATCCCACGGAAGGGCCGTTATTGGCCAGAGAATGATCATGTCCAGCCCAGGGCTAGAGAAGTTAGAGGACTATTATTGGCTCACTTTGGCTCATAAATTAATGCTTATCATCTCACAAATGAGGTCTGTTTCCAAATTAAATAGGAGAGGCTCAAGTATGATCACTGGGGAAATTGTCATGATCTGGAATATCATGAACAACCCAATTTGTACAGGGTGTACCAAAACCCAGCAGTACTACAACATGTTAAAGATCCCAACACTGATAGCATCTGCTAATGGAGATTAAGACCCAATCATTTAAATGTTCAGTACCTACAGTCTACATAAGGATATTCAGACAGAAAACTAAAAATAACCCAAATATCCACAATATCTATTTCCACTCATTCTAATAAACAAAATAATATATCTTTGAAGTATACTTGTGTGTCTCATCTAAAATGCTTTTTGTGTGTGAATGAACAAATTTCTGTTTTTGAGCTGCAATTTGTGTAAGCAAGGCAGACTCACAAGTGTTTGAAAGACTAAGAGGTTAGAACAAATTTGTTGAGCTTCTACTACTGCCAAGACCTTTAGATGAATTGCAATGAATTATATTAAGTCCCTTGGCCATATCCGTTTCTCCCGTGTCATAATAAAACCTGAAATTACACATAAATATAATCATATAAAGATAAAACTTAAGTTACATGAAGTCTTCAGGCTCCTTTTTGGATTGAAACTGAGAAAGACAATTAAAAGAAAATATAAAGGTATCCGGATACAAATTAAAATTCTGAATGAGTGACAATAAGCCCCACAAGCACCAATGAAGCAACTACAAAGTATTGTTAACCACTTGATTGGAAGCTAAGTGGATGCCTTGCAGATGTTTTTGCATAAGAGAACTGCAAGCCTTGGTGGAGCTAAAACAAAAACTTTGTCCTTTTTATAAGAAAATGGTGTGACTGGTCCCCCTCGGTAAATTAGGAGCTTTGATATGTGCTTCTTGCCCTCTGAATTGTTTTTCCAACAGGAGGAATAGATTTTCACTAAGCCTGCTATATTTTACCCAATCTCTGCTTTTGATCAAGGTCACACATTTTTAAAAACTGGCTAGGACTCCTTGATGCCTTGTCATTCTAAGCCCAACTCAGACACTGGAGGAGAAATGTTAGTTGTAAAAGTCAGCACTTCTAGAAGTCCATGCCTAAAGCTAAATACTCAGCCTTGCAAAGACTCAAATGCTTTTTTTACTTTATTCCTGCAAACATCCTCATCTTCCCACTGGAAGTCATAGGAAAGGGGATAATAAAAGATGGATTTCCATGAAAACAATACCTATTGAAGGCCCCGCCATTTGGTGCCTTGACCAAACCCCACTCCCCCACCCCCGCCAAGAATTTGCTTGGAGTCCAAGAAGAAGGACCCAGACAGGCAAAAACCATATAGCAGATGATCTAATAAGGATATTTAAATCCAGTTTTCTAAAGCCAGATTGAGTGGTACGAAGTCAGATACCACCGTGCCAGACTCCCATTATCTTAGCCTCTTGCCTTAGACTTGTATAATGCCTATACATTATAAGCCTATAATGGTGCATGCATTGGGTAGTGGGCAGTTGTCAATACCAGTAGCAGCAAAATGCATACCCACCACTACAGAAATCCTCCTGTTTAAGATCTCTGCTATGTATCTCCCACTACTATTCATTCCCCACAAATATTTATTGAGCATGGTCTATGTTGCAGCCACTGTTCTTGTCAACAGGAACACAGCTGTAAACAAACACAGATATGGTCCCTGCCCTCATGGCATTTACATCCCAGTGGGGAGTGCCAGGAAAAAAAAAACATCAACAAATTAGACAACCATAGATCGTTTCTATGAAGTAAATAAAACCGTTTTGTTTTTCAAAATGTCAGTGAGGGGATGGGCTACTTTAGACTAGGATAGTGATGGAAAGCCTTTTTAGTGGATGACTAAGCTAAAACCCAAATGATGAGAAAGAGCCAGCCATATAAGGACCATGTGGATGAGCTGTGCAGGCAGAGGGAACAAGGGACAAATGCCTAGAAACTGAGAAGAGGAGAGGTTGGGTGACTGAAGCATATTGGAGATGTTGGGGGGGAGGGTTTTGCAGCGTGTAGATTAAGTAGGGGAGGAAGGAGAGGAGGGTGGAAGAGAGAACATGTAGAGCCCCAGGGAGGCTACTCCATTACCACCTACGTCCCTTCATTATTATACATATAACAATACATTATAAAAGTTAATTTACTCTTCTCTCTCTTTGAGTAGTTGGTGAGTTCCTTAAGTACACTATATCTTATTCATGATAATAATTATAGCTCCCATTTATTGAGGAATAGCAGACACTAAGCTAGCTACTTTGCATACATTATCTCCAATCTTCACAACAACCCTGCAAGGTAAGTATTATTAGCATAATTTTAACAGATGAAAAACCCAGCTAAGTGATTTGCCCAAGGCCAAAAAGCTAACATGTGGCAAAGCAGGCATTTAAATCTCTGTCTTGTCCAGCTCTGAAATCCGGCCTCTTCTTACTATCTATCCCACATTGTCTTCACGTCATTGCCCTTATTTCTCTCTGTAGTCCCGGCTCCCGGCACACTGCCTGGCACATTAAGTAGACTCAGATAATCAAGAAATGTGTATAGCACTGAAGTGAAGTGAACCAAACATAAGCCCACACAAGAGGAGGCCGCCAATTTGGGGAGACTTTACAGGACTGTGCATGACGGTAAAGGTAGACTCTTCTGTCTCAGGACAAATGGAAAAAAAAAAATGATAGAAACTGGCAGAAAGAAGACAGCACTTAATAAAACTGAATGAAAGCTAGGGGGTTTCCTGAAAGCTAATGCATGACACACTGACACAGCTGCGTATCGTGTTCAGAAAAAATTAATGGGATTTTAAGCAGAGAGGCTGCTCAATGTGCTTGCAAAATGGAGATACAGAAGAATGCACCCCAACGATGAGGAGGAAAGAGCAGGGACAGAGGAGGATGGCACCGTTGTAATTGCCTGTAATTCTCTCCCCCTCCTCCTCCTGACTTTAATTAGGACACTTGCAAGACACACACATTTGTAAGAGTGACAGAGCTAATTGAAGAAAACCACATGTCTCATCAACAACCAAATCAGGAATAATAATCAAAGCAGCAGAAGCAAAATTGGAAGCCACAGAGCTGTCAAAAGCAGGAGGAACTCAAATACAATGAGGCATGTAATTTAGAAAAAGCGAGAGGGTTATATGGAAGCATTAAAAATGGGACATGAAATAAAACAGTTAACTTGACTCGAACCGAAACTTTCACTCCCACAATCTGGTCACAATTAAATCTGGTCAAAATTCATCTAGTCCCTTCAACCTGTGTTCTGGGGATGGCTGCATTAGTCCATTTCAGTGGCCCACACAGTCCAGTTAAGTGAGAGCACCCACTCTCTCCCTAAACTCTTGTCGACCACACATCACTCTCCTGTCACCACATTGGCCAGTTGGGTCCTCAGTGGAAATGGAAAGTGACAGGTCCTCAGCCTTCATCTGTCATATTGCTTACACTCAAAGGTCATTATTAAGTCATTCCTCAATTATTTGCAAACCCACGGTAAAAGATGAATTAGCAGTTCAATTGGGGAAGACTCCTCCTCACTCATCCCATTTCTTACCTGCCTGGACATCTGTTGCTTGCCTCCCCAGCATCCATGCTCCCCTCTCTGAGCAGTGCTGCCCTCTGGGGCTCTGTCCTCTGGCATATTTCAGTGCCTCGGGGTGGTTCAGGGTGGGCAAGTGACCCAAGCTGGCGAGTCAGAATCTCAACACATTCCTAGTCCTGCTGGGACAATGATGCCTGTTCTTTCTCACAATTTGACTCTTGGAACTGTTTAAACAATTGCAGAGGAGGAGGACACTTCTCCTGTACCCTCTTAGGTTCTCCAGCTGGGTCTGTGAAATAAACCAACAGCAGACAGATTAACAATAGAAAAGGCACACACATTTATTTGATATTAAAACTTCTCCAAAAAAATAAAAAATAAAAAAAATAATAATTAAAAAAATAAAACTTCTCCACGGCGCAAGGGACTTCACAGAACGGAGAGAAAATCCCCGAAGAAACAGGCTAGAAGATTATTATGCCATTTGGACAAAAAAAAGGACAGATTTAAAGAAAAGTGACAAGACAAAGGAGAGGGACTTTTAGCTTCTAGGGGCAGCAAATTGTAGGAAGGCTAATATAAGAGAAAACCAATGGGGGACTCGATAGTGAGGTTTGTTTGTGTGGACTCTTTCTTGGTGCCATGTCATTGCCAGGATGACAATGGCATTTCCTGGTACAGGGAAGGCAAGGGAGAGGCAGGGACACCTTCATAAGGAGAATTTATGATGTGTTTGGGGACAGATAGAAAGATAGCAATGGAGAAGCCCAGGTGGCTCAGCAGTTTAGCGCCACCTTTGGCTCAGAGGTGTGATCCTGGAGACCCAGGATTGAGTCCCATGTCAGGCTCCCTGCATGGAGCCTGCTTCTTCCTCTGCCTGTGTCTCTGCCTCTCTCTCTGTGTCTGTCATGAATAAATAAATAAAATCTTAAAAAAAAAAAAAAAACATAGCAATGAGGTCATCCCATATCTGCTTTTCTTCTCAATTGTCTTCAGCTCAAAATAATCCTTAGGCCAGAGTACCATATTTTGGGGTGGCACATTCTGATTCCCTATGTAATCTTGCCACCACATGGAGATTGAGAATGAGCTAATTCTATCTCAGGAAGAAGCCAGAGGGACATCTTTGTCACATTGTATAAACCCTGGATCAGCCATTCCTGAAGTCAGATCTCTTCCTGAATTTTTCAGTTTTTATATACGCATAAAACCAGGGGAGCACAAACCCGATGGCGCAGCAGTTTAGTGCTGCCTGCAGCCTAGGGTGTGATCCTGGAGAACCGGGATCGAATCCCACATCGGGCTCCCTGCATGGAGCCTGCTTCTCCCTCTGCCTGTGTCTCTGCCTCTCTCTCTCTTTGTGTATGTCTCATGAATAAATAAATAAAATATTTTTTAAAAAATAGGTGAATATTGGTTTTCATTGTCTTAGACAAGAAGTCTAAATATAATTAATCACTGTAATGGTAAATATAACAATAAAAGAGGGATCCCTGGGTGGCGCAGCGGTTTGGCGCCTGCCTTTGGCCCAGGGCGCGATCCTGGAGACCCGGGATCGAATCCCACATCGGGCTCCCGGTGCATGGAGCCTGCTTCTCCCTCTGCCTGTGTCTCTGCCTCTCTCTCTCTCACTGTGTGCCTATCATAAAAAAAAATATATATATATATAACAATAAAAGAGTGATTAAAATAACAGCTGGTACTATCAGGTGCCCTTTAGGTACCAGTTAATATTCTCAAAATTCATTGTAATGGTAATACAAGAAGAGAGTGGATCAGAATCTCAATTCCAAAAGGTCTTGTGTTCATCAGTGAAAAAATAGAGAAAAGTGGCCTGCTTTTCTTTTTCCTTTTTCTCAAGATACTTCTCGATATCCCTGATAACTTCCATCAGGCTTTTCATCCTACCTCTTTCCTCACATATATCACAGATTTGCTGATGTTTTCCTTAAGTGCAGTGCCACACAAGAGAAGCACACCGCAGAAATTGGAATGTTTGTCACCATTCATGTTCACAAGCACCCAAATGGATGTGTACAAGTAAAGGTCACACTCCCAGAGAGAGATCCACTGAATTTAGAAGCTGTTCAATAGAAGGAGAGAATTGACCACTGCGGTATATACAAGTTTCCTGAAACTAACCACACAGTCATAGCAGAGTGCTGTTGTCTAGGTCAGGTACAAAATTCTGTGCTAAACAACCATGCTCTTATCTCATTACTAGAGTCAGAAGTTACCAGGTGGTTCCTGGCTTTCTTTATCGGTATATGGCAACCATCTGTAAACTAGTATTTACACCTCCTTCCAAATCTACCCCACTCTCTCATCATTTCATTCCTTAATGCAGGTATCTTAGCCTTTGCCATATCCAACCTGCCACTTCTCAAATGTGTGGCACCATGGAGGGTCAGCACCTGAGCTACAACAGTGAGCATGGACCTTATTTTCCTCTTTGCAGTTCTCACCAAATGTATTGAGTTGATGTAGGAATAACAGAAAACCTGAATTCATATAAGAAAATGGAGAAAGATATCAGAAACATGCAGGAAAGTTTGAGAACATTTTCACAGATGCGGCACCAATGGGACACACACTGAAAAGAGTTTGACTTCCATGAAAGGTAAGAGAGGTGCCAAGGGAGATAAATACTGGAGATCCCAAACCCAGCAGCATTCCTGATATGGGAGATGCTAGAAGGCAGCCTGGGAACCCATGGAAAAGATGGGGAAAGCACCTCATTTATGGTGGCATTTCTTAAACCACCATAGCTCAGCACTATTTAGGGTAGCTGTGAAGTAGGCTTCACCCAGTTGACTGCCAACAGAAACACGGGAGGAACTTCTCAAGTAGCATCAGTTTTGGCCTGATGTGGCAGGTTCCGCACCAGAAAGGAAATGGAAACACAGAAATCCTGTGTAGGGAAAACTCTATACAGAAAGAAAATTCCTTCCTTATTTCTTCATACCAAAGGATCACCAGACTGGTAGCCAACCCTATAGCTTAAAAACAAAAGAGATTCTCACAACATTCTAGTGGAAAATAAGCAGTACTTTTTAAAAGAAGATGCCAGATGCAGATAAAAGTCTAATCACTCTATGAACATGAGTTAAATACACAAATAGATTATATATTATATATTATACATCAGATAAAAAGATTCTGTAACACAAAGAAAAGAGAATATGTACTCAAGATACAGAGACAAAAATGCGTGTTTGAAACATATTTATTTCAAGGAGCATAAATAAGAATTAACATTAACCTTTTGCTTAGAATAAAATAAAATAGTATTCTATAAAACAAAAGAAAAAAAGATGAATATCCTCAACAGAAATGAAAACAGAGCTGGATGAGAGGCAGCAGATAGCAAAATGAGAGCCAGGTGAGATAAAATAGAATATCCATAATTTAAAAATTATAGGAGAGTTTGAAAGTGGATTAGAGGTAGTAAGTTGATTAAAAAAAGAAAATGTTAATTAGCTTGACTGTAGAAATCATTTTACTATGTATGCATATATCAAAGTATCATGCTGTATACTTTCAATATATAAGTTTTTTTTAAAATACAACTATTTTATAACTATAAGAGCAATAAATTTGAGATGCCTGGGTGGCTCAGCAGTTGAGGGTCTGCCTTAGGCTCAGGGTGATCTCGGAGTCCTGGAATCAAGTCCCACATGGAGCTCCCAGCATGGAGCCTACTTCTCCCTCTGCCTGTGTGTCTGGCTCTCTCTCTCTGTGTCTCTCATGAATAAATAAATAATTTTTTTAAAAAAGCAATAAATACTTTTATAAAAATTCATACTGAAAAACTTGGAAAGCATAAAGTATGAATAAGAAAAGAGAAAATCTTACTTTACAAGTCACTTATAATTATAATTAATATTTTGTTATTTCTGTGTTGGCTTTTTTCTAAGTAGAGGAAATTTGTTTCTGTGTAATAACTTTAATATTTGATCACTTCTTTTTAAATACAAAAAAAAAAAAGCAGTAAGTTGACACTAGGGAAACAAAATCAGTAAAATAGAAGACAAATTTGTTCACCCAAATCCAAAGAAAAGAACAAAGAAATAAAAACAACAAGAAGGATGATGATAGTTTTAGGCACAGAATAGAGATGCAATTAAGAATTTACTGGAGAAGAAAACAAATGCACTGAAAGAGAGTCAAAAATCAAAGATATAATGGGAGAAAACTTTCCTGAAGTCAAAGATCTGAATCTGCAGATTTAAAAAAGAAATTAGTGCATGGAATTGAGTTTAAGTAATTGCTATAAATATGGTTACAATAATAGGTTAATGTCATAAAATTTAAAATAATATATAATCCAATATTCTAACTTAATTATACAAAACTAGGAGGTTTTGCCACAGGTTGAGGTTAAAATTCAGCAACAATTCTGTGGTGGTCTCAAAATGAGTTCTAGCAGCTCTTCTTTCCCAAGTACAACCCAACCGTAGTCTACCTCTCCTGAGATAAATACCAACCAAGAGACCATCAGGGTGATCATGGAAAGGGGATTTAGGCCTGGGGTTCTAATGGAGTTCTAGAGGATAGCACTGGTACAGGACATTTTCTTTCTGAGGTCAAGGGATTCATGCAAACCTGAAGTCAAGAGACCCGGAGTGAGGTCTGGACCTCGTGCTCCCTGAGAGCTCGGCCTGAAGAAAAGATAGACTCCAAAGAAGAAAAGGAGTGCCAGCCCCTGTGCATGGTCTTAGGAGAACCTGCAGATATCCCTGTTGTATGAAGGCATCACACAGACGGACTGAGTTCCTCCTCGACTCTGAGACATGGAACTATCACAACCAATGAAATCAGAGAGCAAAGAGGCTTTCTCCTAGAGTTCACCAGAAGACTGGTAGCTTGTCATTTGCTAAATCCTTGAAGAGGGAAGAAGCAGGTGCTGCTGTGCCAACCATCACTCAGGGGCTTGTCACCTCTCAAAGTACTCAATAGCTTTACCCATGCACCAAGGATAAATAGAGCATAGGCAAAGAAAATTAACAATGCACCCAAGGGAACCCAGCAATTCAAAAGTGGAGGAAAACAAAGAAATTTCCAATTGTGTACCTTTAAGGAGATAAGAGTCCTGGAGGATATAGATAGATTTTTCAGAAAAATTCAGTGAAATAGCATTTAAATAAGTCAATTTTAGCACAATAAAAATATTCTGCAACTGGAAAACATGGCTTTCCTCTTTATAAAGTGAATATATTGATGTAAGGAAAGGATTGTCATTATTGAAACTAAATTGGTGACCTAGAAAATCAATTGGAAGAAATATCTCACAGCCTAGAGGAAATATACCTAGAGATGGAAATAATGAAGGAAAACTAAGATTCTTAAAAGATGGAAAGTAATGGGAGTTTCATAAAGAGAAAGAGGAATAACTAGAGGATAGCAAAGGAAAAAACTATTCCTCATTGGAACACTTGAGCCTGCAGATTAAAAGGGCTGAGTTCCAGAGTGATGAGGAAGGAAAGGAGGGAAAAAAAGAAAAAAAAGATGAAGGGAAGGAGGGAGGGAGGGAGAAAGATCACTTCACAAAAGGAAAGGAATAAAGTGGTTAAGGGGTGAATTTAGTTACCTAAATGAAATCCTAACCTCCAGCACTCAGAATGGGACAATATTTGGAGATGGTATCTTTAAAGAGGGAATTAAGTTAAATGACATCATTATCATTAAAGTGAGCACTAAACCATTATGACTAATGTCCACACAAGAAGAGGATATGAGGACACAGACATGCCTGGAGAAGAACATGTCAAGAACATGTCAAGAAAATGTCAAGACACAGAGAGAAGACAGCAATCTACAAGCCAAGGAGAGAAGGCTTACCAGAAATCAACACTGCTGACACCTTGATACCATACTACAGCCTCCAGGACCATGAGAAAATAAATTTCTATTACATCAGCCACTCAATCTGGGGTACTTTATGCCAGGCCTAGAAAATTAATACAAAAACTAACATTAAATTTTTCATCTGTAATTTTAGATGCTAGAAAACAGGAGAATAATATCAATTGGTTAATGAGAAAAAAGGATTACAACAAAAGAATCCTATACTCAGACAGTGGAAAGGAGTATATTTATACATATATAAAGGAGTCAGAAAGCACATCACTCACAGAACCCAACTGAGGAAAATATTTAGGAAAGGACTCTAATCAAATAAATGAACAGAACAGATGGTGAGATAAGGATGATGACAAGGAGAGAAACCAGCAGTCGGCAATAAACTGAATGGATATAATGAATTTGTAATATTAGAATTGTTGAACTAGCTGAAACTCACAATAGTGTGGAACTAAAAATAATAAAGTATCTCAGCAAAACCTTTGACCTGGTAGGGAGCAAGGAATCACAATCAACATTTTTATGGCACACTAACACATATGGCATAGGCTCTGCTTTAGACACTTTGATGAAATCATCACAACAACCCTGTGAAAAAAATATTTCTATGCCCACTTTACAGATGGGAAAACTGAGGCAAAGAGAACAGCTTGCCCAAAATGACACAGATAGTCAATCACTTAGAGTGATTTTCACTCCTGACCATGATGCAGTAAGGAGAGACTTAAAGGCACTCTAGAGGGTGTGTACATGAGAGGGGAGGGGGAAGTCAAAGTGATCTTAAACATTTAGTTTATTGTGTGCTAATCATACACATATAATTTATTATACAAATGAGGACAGTTTTAGATTAAAGGGGCAAAAATACGATTATGTCAAGAAAACAGAAATAAATTAGGAACTGGCACAAGCAAATCAGGACATATAATCACCCTGTTATCTTTAGGTCTCAGCTTAATAATTGGAAGCTGTACATAACTTTGGTTGAGGGATATAGTTAATATTTATTTCATATAATAGTAGAGAAATACAGTTCTAGACCACTGCAATAGAACAAGTACAACAATAAAGCAAGTAAAATGAATTTAGGGGGATTCCCAGTGCATAATATGCTACATTTATACTGTATTGTAATCTTTTAAGTGTGCCATAGCATTATGTCTGAAAAAACAATGTCCATATCTTAATTTAAAAATATTTCATTGATAAAAAAATGTTAAC
Organism: Canis lupus familiaris; assembly: GCF_011100685.1. Classification (NCBI taxonomy): domain Eukaryota; kingdom Metazoa; phylum Chordata; class Mammalia; order Carnivora; family Canidae; genus Canis; species Canis lupus. The sequence goes on along the minus strand of NC_049229.1, from coordinate 54,267,520 downwards.
TATCATCTGAACTTTCAGTGAGCCATCAACACTGATCCCAGATCACCATAACAAATATAATAATGAAAAAGTTTGAAATATTGTGAGAATTACCAAAATGTGACACAGAAACACAAAATGAGCAAACGCTGTTGGGAAATGGTGCCTATTGACTTGCTCCACGCAGGGTTGCCACAAAACTTCGATCTGCAGAAATATCTGCAAAGCACAATAAAATGAAGCACAGTAAAATGAGGCATGCCTGTATCTATTCAATTAAGTGTATTGGGAATAACAAGATTGCAATTGACAGAACACAAAAGTCCCAAGAAACTTCTAAACTCACATGAGGGGGGGGGGGGAAAACTCACATGAGTTAAAAAGGAAATGCACAACTTGATCAAAGATACAAAAATTAAAAATAAGAAAAAAGAAGAAACAAAGTAGGACAGAAAGAATAAAGCTAAGGTTTTCATTCTTAAATGTAAACCATATATATTTTCTTAGCAAAAGATTAGGGAAAGAACAACAAACAAAATACATAAGACAAAGCAGAAAACAAGAATTTTATTTTTTGAATATTTTATTTATTTATTCATGAGAGACACAGAGAGAGAGAGAGAGAGAGAGAGAGAGAGGCAGAGACATAGGTAGAGGGAGAACCAGGCTCCATGCAGGGAACCTGATGTGGGACTTGATCCCAGGACTCCAGGATCACACCCTGAGCTGAAGGCAGATGCTTAACTGCTGAGCCACCCAGGTATCCCAGAAAACAAAAATTCTAAATAAAGGTACAGCACTGACCAAGATAGAAAAATTGATAAAATGGACTCCACCAAAATTAAAAGCTTCTGCTCATCAAAAGACATAGGGATCATCTCACCACCCCGAGTTCATTACCTGTGCGACTCAGGTGCCCTGACATCACTGAGAAACTAATAAGCAAGCCACAAACCAGGAGAAAAATAAATGCAGTACTAGCTGACAAAGGACTAATGTCTAGAATATATAAATAATTCCTACAACTCAATAAAAGTCAAAAGTACAGGTTTTTAAAAGATTTTATTTATTTATTCATGAAAGACACAGAGAGAAAGAGGCAGAGACACAGGCAGAGGGAGGAGCAGGCTCCATGCAGGGAGCCCGGGTCTCCAGGACAATCCCCTGGGCTGAAGGGAGGCACTCAACTGCTGAGCCACCTGGGTGTCCCAAAAGTACAGTTTTAATAATGAGCAAAAGAATAGACATTCCACAAAGAAAGATATACAAATTGGTAATAAGCACATGAAAAATTCTCATGGTGATTAGTCACTAGAAAAAGCTAAATTAAATCCGCAAGGAGATATTGCCACACACCTGCTAGCATGGCTAAAATCAAAAAGACTGACATGGTCAAATGTTAATAAGGATACATTGGAGGGGCATGGTAAAACCTTCTTGAGAATCATTCTAGAAGTTTCCCACAAAGTTCAACACACTCCTATCGTATGAAGAAGCATTTCCACTCTTCATTAGGTATTTGCCCAAGAAAAAAAAATGAAAGCATCTGTCCAAAAAAAGACTTGGATATGAATGTTCACAGCAGCTTTAAGTATGATAGCCAGAAACCGGTCACACACCAAATGTCCATGAAAGAAGAATTGACAAATTGTGACTTAGTCACACATGGGATGCTACGTAGCAGAGGAAAGCAATGAATTACTGATACATACTACATGGATGAAGCTTCTTTCTGAGAAAGAAGCCAGACACATATCCTAAGTTCCTCTGACAAAACTAATCTATGATTAAAGAAATCAGAACATTGGCTGTCTTTGGAAGAAGGGGTAGGGACTGATTGGAAAGGACCACAAAGTATCTTCCGGAGATGATGTTCTGCACTTGTTATGTGTGTGTGTACTTGCTGAGCACATGGAACCATGTACTTAAGATCTGTGCTTTGCACTGCATGTAAATATTAAAACTCTATGAAGCTGTATCTTATAAAATCATAAGCAATGAGTTATTAGATAAAGAAAACAAAAGCAGAAGCAGTAATTAATTACTAATATTAAAGGAAACAAGTTTGGAAGCACTGAACAGAAAAAAATTGTACGAAAGTAACTGGGCCTGTTAGAGCAGCAGAACAGAGCAGGTCTAAGGCTGCAGCAGTGAGTGAGGAGCAAAAAAAAATATGCATTTTACCATCTTCCACAGAATTCAGTAGTTTCATTATTACATTAATAGAAAAAAATAGTTTTTTGCTCCATAGACCTTAAGAGAAACTACTACTAGAATGAAGCATATTGTTTTCCTATTTATGAAGAAAAGCAATTTAAGTCCAGAAAACAAAGACGTATCAACAAAGTGTAGGGGCACCTGGGCGGCTCAGTTGGTTATGTCTGCTTTAGGCTCAAGTCATGATGTCAGGGTCCTGGGATTGAGTCCTGCAAAGGGCTCCCAGTTCAGTGGGGAGTCTCCTTTCCCTCTTCCTCTCCCTCTGTGATCTCTCTAGTTCTCACTCTCTCTCAAATAAATAAATAAAATCTTTAAATTAAAAAAAAAGAAATTGAAAAAAAAAAAAAAAGGAAGCATGAAGTAAGGGGTTTGCTCTAAGACCTAGTAGCAGTGAAAGGGAATGTCTATGGGGTTTTTAATGTGGAGGAAATCAGAAAAGAGGAGGAGAGACGATAAAGTCAGCAAACTCTTGCCTAATTAATAAAAAGTGAACAAAGAATAAAGATGAAATAAGGAATGATTTTTAAAAGACAATGCCTTTTTGTAGAGGTGCACGTCAGTACCATCTCCTCCACCAGCTGGTGGATAAGCCAAACCCAGAGACAGGTGTGGACAGCCCAGAAGCTGGATAGCAAGCCAGGTTGACAACCCCCTCCCCTACCAGGTTACTGTGGCTTCTAGTCCAAAGAAGGATTTCTCTATCCCCGGCTAAAGGAAATGAGAGCCTCAGGAAAAGAGAAGGGGAAAGAAATGTGGATTTTTTTTTACATTATTTTAATTTAAATTCAATTTGCCAACATATAGCATAACACCCAGGGCTCATCCCATCAAAGAAATATGGTGGATTATATAAAGAGGATCTCAGGCCTCCCGTGCCCTGGCACAGCTGTTAGCGTTCAGCAAGAGTGCCCTCTAGTAGATGGCAGTGGCCAAGAGAGTATGGGGACATCGCTGGTGGACTGCTTCATGTACCAGCAGGTCACAGAGGTGACAGAAAAATTACTGGGCACCAAGCATGGCACAGAAAGCTGATAACAGTGGAGGAGCTTGTCAAGCACATGGGCACGGCTCCTTGTGTTGACCAGTGACACACGGTCAAACCTGACAGTGGATATGGCAATGTGTTCTACCTACAGAAGCTTGTTTTGGACAATATTATTTCTTTAAAAAAAATTTTATCTATTTATTCATGAAAGAACAGAGAGAGAGAGAGGCAGAGACACAGGCAGAGGAAGAAGCAGGCTCCATGCAGGGAGCCCGATGTGGGACTCGATCCTGGGTCTCCAGGACCGCGCCCTGAGCTGAAGGCAGGCACTTTAAGTGCTGAGCCACCCAGGTGTCCCTGGACAATATTATTTCTATTTAATCCAACTTTCTTGCCAGCAGGAGCTTAGAGGTCTAGGAAATCAAAACATTTAATACTGCTTCTCTCCCCAACTCCCACCAAGACTTATTTAAGTATGAAGGAGAAAAGAGCAGCTGAGGCAGGGGAGGAGAGAGGGGGAAAGAAGGAGAGGAGGGGAGCAAGGAGCTGTGCTTAGTCCAAGGTCTCAGGTCTGCCTAAGGGACAATGCTATTCAGCCCGGGCATCTTATTAGCAGCAGGGAATAATTGAGAAGGGGAAGAGGCTTCAGGGAATAGAGAGGAAGCCTAATAGCCTTGTAATCAGATCGTCTCAAACCAGTTCTCAATTTTGCTTGAAGAATTATAAATTTCCACATTAGAAATATGCATATTTTAAAATTAAGAAGTCTATACTATTATTCCAATTGGCTTCTACCCCTCAAAGCCATTAAGTGGGCTGTCAGTCCTAGTTATTTTAAGTCTAAGCTTCAAATTATTACCAAAGCCAAATGCTGAATAATATAATTAATACAGAATGGAAGGTACATACCTGGTTGATCAAAGCTATGTCCAGCAAAATGTTCATTGTTCATACACAGATACAATTTTCTTTTGCACTAAGGGTACATATTTTAGAAATGAAAAGTAGAGTTTAATGATGTAAAATATTTTTCAGTATCTGCCACCTGTGGATCTGGTTTCTAGACGTCACTGACAACAATGCAGTCTGTCACTCGGTGTCCTGTTTCAAATCACTTTAAACATTTTCATAACTACATGTGTAGCAAATGGTTCATCCCAGGACTGATCTATTTTCTGTCCCACTGCCTCTAACTGATGAATTGAATCTTTTTAATGAAGCAAATTTCTTAAACCCAAGCTATGAATAAATAAAAATATTATCCTAGAAAAAAACTGAAAAAAAAAAAATACAGGCTGACATGCAGCCCTTCAAGCCATTGTGCTAGGCCAAATTCTAGAATATAATCTGATTCTTAAAATAAGTATTGGGGGTGATCCCTGGGTGGCTCAGCGGCTTTGGCGCCTGCCTTTGGCCCAGGGCGCGATCCTGGAGTCCCTGAATCGAGTCCCACATCAGGGTCCTGGCATGGAGCCTGCTTCTCCTTCCTCCTGTGTCTCTGCCTCTCTCTCTCTCTCTCTCTCTCATAAATAAATAAATAAATAAATAAATAAATAAATACATACATACATACATACATACATAAATAATAAATAAATCTTTAAAAAAATAAAATAAGTATTGGGTCAAGATTACAGTTACCAACTCCAGGTATTACCTCTGAAATACAGATTTTTAAATTTGGCAATGATGGGAGAACAGAGGTTTAATTTAAATATTTAAAGATGGAGTAGGGAATAGGTAAGGATGATGGCTATTCTGGATTGGCATTAGAAATATAGAGAGCTAGCCTAGAAAATAAAGCTTCATTTATTTTTTAAAGCTTCATTTAATAAGGAAATTTTGCCAAAGGGGCTTTTGAAGATAACATTCATTAGAATTCCAACCAAATAAAAGGAGAGACTATGTAGAAAAGCAAAGGAGAAATCAAAGAAAAATACCATCAACTAAATTTCCATAAATATAGCCTGTAAAGGATTATGTTTTTTGTTCCCTTGAATCACAAAACCATTACAGACAACTGCCAAATAGAGATCCATCCTTGTCTGACTCAAGGTTTGTTGTAACTATTAATCCTAGAGAGTTGAATACCCCCCATAAGGGCCCAAAATATAGGGGAGATAAATAAGCAAATACTAACAACTCACTAGCTCAATGCATTCACTTCATGATGAAGAGAACCTGCTTTAGGGCAAGAAGTAATGATGTCCCCATCCAATAAAAACTACACAAAAAAATCCAAACAAACTGAATGTGATTATTGGACTCCAGTTCTTATTTGGCAAGAACTCTCGAATTTAATGTTCTCACCACATGTGAATAGAGAGAAGCCATTCAAAGCACAGCTACTTCCCTGTTTCATCCCAAATGGAAGTTCTGGAATCCTAAAACTTGTAATTGATTCAACACCAACATAAAAGCTGGGAGACCCTTGTTGTAATTTATTATCACCCACTTTGGTATGCATGATTTGGATTATTTCAGAATATTAAGATGACAGTGAATGTTGATTATTTGTTTCTTCATTTTTATTTATACTCTGAAAATCCAGATTATAGCCTACAGAGGGTATAATATCCTGGTTCCAAACTAGACATTCTAAATATGGCTTAAGTAAGAATAATAAAATCTCAGGGCAATATTTCAGTGTTGTCTCAACTCTTTCAATATCATAACAAAAAAAATGAAAGAAAAAAGAAAAAATACCAAAAAAAAAAAAAAAAAAAAAAAAAGCTGCCTGCAATCATCTTCATCATTTTCAAAAAGATACACACTCATTCTGGGAGGCTTCCATACCCTGTTCTAGCAGCCCAACACCTTGGATATCTCTGGAATTCTGTATCAAAAGGCCTGATAAATACAGAAATTGAATAATCTGACTAGGATGTACATTTCAAGGAGGCAGGGAGCATTTCTGTATTTGTCGTTAAACTCCCACACCTAGCACATACCGAGTGCTCAGTACATTTTTGTGAATTGCATGAACAATCAACTAAGGGAAGTTTGAAGTTCAAATGTACCAAAGCAGAAAGTTTTCATGTTGTCACTCGGACTCCTATCTAATTGATAAACCTACAGTATGTCAAAGGGAAAGTTGCAGCATTGCTCAATCATGAAGCACAGTAGGGAAGAGCTCTGTCCTGGAGAGCCTCTGAGCCACTGGTGCTATGAAAGCTCCTCTGATTCTTGTTAAAGTCACCCTGAATATAGAGAAATAAATATCCACAAAACCCTAGTACTGAACAGACAATAAGGTAACCTTGTCCACAGAACCCTCTTTTATATATATATATTTTTAATTGAAGTTCGATTTGTCAACATATAACACTCAGTATTCATCCCCTCAAGTGCCCTCCTCAGTGCCCGTCACCCAGTCACCCCATCCCCCTGCCCACTTCCCCTTCCGCTACCCCTTGTTCGTTTCCCAGAGTTAGGAGTCTCTTATGTTTTGTCACCCTCTCTAGTTTTTCCCACTCATTTTCCCTCCTTTCCCCTATAATCGCTTTCACTATTTCTAATATTCCCCATATGAATGAAACCATGTAATTATTGTCCTTCTTCTATTGACTTACCTCACTCAGCATAATACCCTCCAGTTCCAATCACATCGAAGCAAATGGTGGGTATTCGTCATTTTTAATGGCTTAGTAATATTCCACTATATATTAGACCACATCTTCTTTATCCATTCATCTGTTGTTGACATTGCTGCTATAAACATCGGGGTGCAGGTGTCCCAGCATTTCACTACATCTGTATCTTTGGGGTAAATCCCCAGCAATGCGATTGATGGGTGGGAAGTAGTTCTATTTTTAACTCTTTGAGGAACCTCCACACAGTTTTCCAGAGTGGCTGCACCAGTTCACATTCCCACCAACAGTGCAAGAGGATTCCCCTTTCTCCACATCCTCTCCAACATTTGTTGTTTCCTGTCTTGTTCATTTTCCCCATTCTCACTGGTGTGAGGTGGTATCTCATTGTGGTTTTGATTTGTATTTCCCTGATGGCGAGTGATGCAGAGCATTTTCTCATGTGCTTGTTGGCCATGTCTATGTCTTCCTCTGTGAGATTTCTCTTCATGTCTTTTGCCCATTTCATGATTGGATTGTTGTTTCTTGGGCATTGAGTTTAATAAGTTCTTTATAGACCTGGGATACTAGCCCTCTATCTGATAGGTCATTTGCAAATATCTTCTCCCATTCTGTAGGTTGTCTTTCAGTTTTGTTGACTGTTTCTTTTGCTGTGCAGAAGCTTTTTATCTTGATTAAGTCCCAATAGTTCATTTTTGCTTTTGTTTCCCTTGCCTTCATAGATGTATCTTGCAAGAAGTTGCTGTAGCCAAGTTTGGACGTTGCCAGAGATGCTCTCGACTGCAAGTAATAGACTACCAAACCAAGAATGGCTCAAGTAATGAAGACTTTTCACTTTCTCACATGATGAAAAGTCTGGCGCTGGGTGGTCTGGGTTTTGGAGAACTGTTTGGGAATACTGTCAAGGATGTAGATTCTTTTCTATGCTTCTGCAAGTCTCCCCTCAGCATATTGGTTCTTTGTCTCTAGGCTTCTGGTCTCATGTTTTCAAGATGGCTGCCACAGCTCTGATCATAAATCCTTGCACGCCATTTCATGCAGAAAATTAGAACAGGCCTTACCACCATCTCTTCCCCTACCAGAGAGAAAAATCTTTCCCAAATTACCACAACAGATTTTCTTCTATGCATCATTGCCTAGAATCTGTTCTCCTGCTCACCCCTAAAGCAAGCACTAGCAAAGGGAATTAGATTATGCTGCCTGCCTTAGACAAAATATGATTTATCTTCTCAGGTTGTGAACTTGTCTAGTTTTCATGGGGGTGGGGAGCAGGAAGTCAAGCTTTATAAATAAAGAAGGATGGGGTGAGGATCAAGGTTAGATGAGCCACTAAGAGTAGCTGCCTAGATCCTGAATTACTTTTAGAGCCTTGGCTCCTTTCCTCCATGAAAGATTCCCATCTCTGGGGCACCTGGCTGGTTCAGTTGGTGGAGTGGGAGACTCTTGATCTCAGAGTTGTAAGTTTGAGGCCCACACTGGGTGTAGAGATTACTTAAAAATAAAATCTTAACAAATAAAAAAAAGATTTCTATCTCTCTTATTCTCACATTTGTCCTTGAGATAGGCTGAGTGAGCCTCAGGCTTTATCATAACCAAATAGCCTAATCTATACCCTAGGGAAAGGGAAAGGAACCATATTTTTAATGCATATATATATTTTTAATGCATATTTACATATGTGGCAGGGGCATGTGTATATACACACACATAGGAGAGATGTGTATGTATCAATATACACACATTAAAGTTTACATCAATATCTATCTTTATAGCTAAACTTAGAAAATGATGTTGAACTTCCTAACAGAAAAGGCTTCCCTTGTTTTATATTTACTCAACTACATGGCAGACTGTGTGATGGCTTCAGTCTATTTACCCAGGGATTTCTCATCAATCAGCAGCACTGAAAATAATTACAATTTCATTTAAATAAATGCTAACTGCCCCAAAGCTAACAAAGGGTGGAATTAAATCCAATTTTGACATCCTCTCTTTCAGTTTGCAAAAGGCTGTTTCCACTGGTGTCCACCGCCTTCGAAGCTCTCATTTGCTCCGAAAGTCATTAGACTACAGCTATCAGCTAATGAGGCAGTAAGTGTTTGGAAGCAGCCTGAACTGCTTCAGCATGTCCAAGTTAAAATAAGGCAAATTAGTAGTGAAATCAAATTGGTTTAAACTGTGAAGTGAGTGTGAAAACTATTCCCCTGAAAAGTAGTATTGGGTCAAATTGCTACACTGGGACGTTGAGAATGATTTCAACTTGCAAGAGAAAAAAATGTTACTTTTAATGAATTTCATTCTTTAGAAGGCAGTGTATCTTAATTATCCTGAAAGTTCAAAAATTTTATTCATGGAAGAAAAATGATACCCTGAGACGTAACAGTACATGGTTTCCCCATCAAGGAGACAAAATGTATTAGCACTGGGATGCACTGGGGAGACGACGAGTGGGGAGGGAACTATTAATAATTGCATGGGATAGCAGGTGTAAAATAGGGTATATGGTCGCTCTTAGTATCTGACCCCTTTAGGGAGGGTGCCAAATACATGATAACAGAAGAGAATCTCTACCACTAATACAAAAAGCTAGAAATCTGCTTCTTCAGCACATTTTGAAAGGAAGGAAAGAATTAAGTGTTACTGAAGTTACATAGTACTTGCTACGTGATTAAGAGTCACACAAGTTACATGGTACTGAGGACAGGGAAAACTAAGCTCCCTCCCCATTCTCCTTTCTCACCCACACACAAAATGTCCAGTTCTTCTCTTAAGCAAATGGTGGACTTATATTAACAGAGATGAAAAAAAAAAACCTCGAACTTCAGGGGTGCCTGAGTTGGTTAAGCATCTGTCCTGGGCTCAGGTCATCATCCGAGTTCCACATTGGGCCGCTCTGAGGAATCTGCTTCTCCCTCTCCCTCTGCCCCTCTTCTCCGCTCCCTCTCCCACCCTGCTCATGACCTCTCTCTCTCCTGCTCCCCCCCCCCAAATAAATAAATAACATCTTTTTTAAAATATCCGACTTCAGATACAGAGATTAGAGGACTCAACGTGTATCCCTTTAGCTAAACCTGGCCCGGGAATGTGTTTTGTTTCACTTCAGAGGTCATTCTTTTCCTTAAATTGGAATGATTTGCCAATACAGAAAGAAAGATTGGAATATGTCACTTACACATTAGCATCTCCAGCTTGTACATGGGGTCTACATTCCCTAGAGTGACAATGGGCTTAGAGGTGGCTAGTTGCTACTCTTTGTCTTGCTTCTCTTAGATCAAGATGGGATGTTGTGTGCAAAGGGTTTCCTGGAGGTACTCCTGGGAGACACACTGTGGAGAAAGTGAGAAACAAAGAACCTGGCAAAGGGAAAAGTGGCCTGAAAAGCATTTGTCTTTGAGGTCTCAGGTAGTCCTATGGGGAGCTCTGGAGCTGAAGCAGACCTTTCGGATTGCCCCCCACTGAGGCACAGGAGTCAGCTCCTTGTGCTCCCTCATCTGCCAGACTTTGGCCACAATCCACCCCAGGGATGGGGCATAACCTTGAGTGGCAGGAGGACAATGCTCAGAGAGGCATGCAGCTGTCAACCACTAATGGTCAACATTTCCAGGGCACACTGTCCCTGAGGATGAGGATCTGGGTAGAGCACTACAACATATACTAGATCCACCCAAAACTAGGCTTGCCTTCTCGAGTTCACTGAGCCTTCAAGTGCCCCACTTCACTCATTTCCTGATACCCTCAGCATTGATGTTTGCAACCCTCCTCTTTGGATGGATCCAGCACTGCTTCCATTCTGTACATACTTCCATCAGCTCCACTCACACCATCTCTAGAAATGGAATGTCTCCAAACCGCCTCCCACTTGCCTGCTTTGCTGTTTAGGCTTTTTTATTCTGACTTTCTTATGTTGGTTCTAAACCTCAACTTCCAGTGTCCCTTAGCCCTTTGAATGGTCCACTTGATTTGGTTGCTATTCCTGTTAAACTGCTCTTCCTGTTAACTGACCCTCTGGCCTCATACATCAAGAACGCAATTAAGGCAGCCAGGTTTTTAGGGCCAAATCATAGGTTTCACCTATCACCCCCTCCCACCTGAGAGCGAAAGAAAACACTCCTCAGGTAGCTCAAAGCATATTTCTCCAATAATCTAGGTATTTGTTTGTTCCAGACTGATGGGCTACAAGCTTGGACTTAATTATCTATTGCTGTGTAACAAATTACTCCAAAACTCAACAGCATAAAACAGCAAACATATTACCTCACAGCTTCAGTTGATCAGGAATCCAAGCATGGCTTCCCTGGGTGCTTCTGCCTCTAGGTGTCTCACAAGGTTGCCATCAAAGCATCAACCAAAGCTGCATTCTTATGTAAGGGTTCAACTGATAGAGAAGCTGCTGATCAGCTCACTCAGGTGATTGTTGTCAAAGTTCAGTTCCTCACAAGTGGTTAGGCCGATGGGAGGGGTGGGTGTTCCTGGCTGTTGGCCAGAGACCTGCCTCAGCTCCTTACCTTCGGATGGCTCACAACATGGCTACTGGCTGCCACCACATCAAGCAAGCAAGAGTGAGCCAGAGAGTGCTAGTGGAACAGGACCTACGAACTTTTTGCAGCCCAATCTCAAAAGTGACATCTTAACACTTTGTCTTATTATATTCATTTAAAAAAAAAAAAGGAACATCTAGAGGGAAGGATTACACAAGGACATGAATATGGGGATATGGAGCTCATTGGAGGTTATCTCAGAAACTATCCAGAAGTTCACAGTCTAGTTAGAGAGATAAAAACAGACTATATAATGTTGATTAGCCATATATATGTTAGTGATAAAACTAGATGAAAAGATGTTTTATTTACATGCCATTTATATATGAATGCCGAGTGAGAGGTATTGGCAATTGGTGTCATCCAAGTTGTTCGGATAAACCCACTTGCTGTGAGCTGGCGTAATCAGGAACGCTGCATGCCTGTGATGCCTGGATGTGAGCCATCAGAATGGGTGATTACAGTCACTGGGTCCCATAACTATAAAGGTATTAATCAAGTATCCTTTAGTGACATTAGGAAAGATGAGACATGCAAATGTGACACAGGCATGTGGTATATGGTTGAATGCCAGAAGTTAGACATGCTTCTAATTGCAACCCCCCTCTTCTTGGTACAAAGCCTACTGAGACTCCTTTATAGTCCCCCCCCCCCTTAAGCAAAGGACTGAGGACTAATGCCAAGAGAAAATAGGATGGAAAGAGGATAGAAAAAATGGAATGAGTGATTTTCAAGGGCCTTGATTTTATGCACAAGGCACTATAGCTTCTGAGCAGGAACTCTATAGGTTTATCTCCAAAATGGCATAGCCAGTCCTGAATCTGCCATAACTTTAAAGAATAATTAACATGGTGAGCTTGCTATGTGTCAGGCACTTAAGTGCTTTCTATCTTAATCTGAAAGTGAACCAAACGAATAAAGCTAGCTTCCCACTATCTGATCTTTGCTTTCTGCTCCCCGATCCCTGCGTATATCTCTTGCCATCCAAGCAAAAGGATCTTTCTTCTCTTACTCATTAAATGCACTCTCAGGAGTCCAGACTCAGGTCACTCATACCTCAGTGTATTCTGAAGTCACACCTAAGGTACTTTCATTATGAACCTTATTGCTGACTTCTACATGAAAGGCACTTTTCCTATAAAAGACATTTCAGGCATCAGTGGGCACATAGGAGCCATATTTCCCATTTGGAGGATCAAGGGAGTGGTATTTCAGTCCCCGAAATGAAACCATATGAGGAGTTGCCTACTCATCAGGCTGGCCTTGGACTTGACCCATGTAATGGGTATTTGGTTAATAAATAGGGCCTTTCAGTTGGATACACATTGACCTCCTGATCTGGCCCCAAGGGGCCACTGTTTTCCATCCACTAATGAGGCAGACTTTGGCGTCTCCCTGTGCCAGTTGCAAGTGTGTGATATTTTGTTTCTCTTTAAATCCCTAAAATCTGAGAGAACAAAGTTGTCAGAAACTCCTGCTGGTAAGTATGGAAGACAATCTGAGCCATTAGAGAAAAAATTTGTTTTTCCTCTTCCCAGGGAAGCTGGTGAGGATCATATAACAAGCCGACTCGAGGCCTCGCGCTGGCTGCAGCCACCACCCTCCTCCTACCCCTGTGCGGGCTTGCAGCAGGGCTAACGCCAACTCTCAAAGCCCCCCTTTTTCCCCACTAAGAAAGACAAACCCACTCATTTGGGTCCTCACCAGGCGTGTTCATGGCACAGCTCTTCTCTTTGAAAGAAGCTTTTTCTGGAAGAGGTTGAAAAGGAAGCCAAAGGTCTACACCTTCCCTATAGTTATCTTCAAGGCTCTACCTTTCCAGGTATCACTCACTACCTTTAACAATGTCTACTGAACAAGGGATTATTTTTAACACTATTGTTGAATCTTTTGTTTTTATCACACTCCTGTTTAAGGCTGTGTACATAACTGACAGAAGTCGGAGTGGCATCTTTAAAATAAGAAACCTGCCCAACCCCACACCTCTTATGTGCCATTGCAGCTGCACTAAACCTCCGTGGACTGGGATGGCTATTCTCCTAAATTCTTAAAATCCTACAAGATTCAAGTAATTAAGCCTTGGTCTCTGCTTTGGCCCGAGCAATGGTCATGATATGCCTGCTTAGCTCACAAAATGTCATTTTAATTGGATTGTGCATTTCCAAGATGGAGAATTTAAAGAGAGCTAATTCCAATCTACACAGAATGCAAAGAAGGAAATCACACCTTGGGTCTTGTGGGGTGGATCAAACCATTTTGCCATCTAACATTTTGAATTAATTCCTTCCTGTTGGTCCTCACTTCTCCCTCCCCAAATGGTCCGAGAACCTAGACACATACGTTCACACCCATAAACATATACACACGTGCATCCACACTCTCATTAGTTGGGAAGAGTCTTCACCTTGGCTTGTCTAACATTTTCTGGGCTTTCACCCAAGAAAAAAATCTTACCCCACTTTTAACAGCAGGACTTCTTCACACCTCTGCAAAAGCTAAACATCACACAGTTTATGGTATGAGCCTTAAAAAAAAAATCTTTGTGTTTTTCTGACTAAAGGGAACAAAGGTCAATATAAATATTGAGAGGGAAGAAATTGGTTCTGGCAGCCATGCAAAGCAAGAAAAAGGAGTTAGCATTTGCTTAGTACCTACTGAGTTATGAGCTTTATTTTTGTTTTCTCATTTCAAGAGAATTTGTTTTCATTTTTTGTTTGTTTGGTTTGGTTTGGTTTGGTTTTTATATGTTATTTTCTGCATCTGAACACCCAACAGGACTTTCCTTCAAGCAACATTGACCTATGTCTCCACTCAAACTAATGTTTCTGCCTCAATTGTCTCATTTGGTGGGAAGAATGAATTCAAAATGTTAGTGTGGAATTTATCAGGCTAAGAGATTTGTAGCTACATTTTAACCAGAAGGAAAAGGGAACTGGTGGTATTCTTTTCTGTGTTAATCATAAGGTAATGAGGTCTTTTAGCAGAAGTTCTGTTTTAGCACAAATCAGATTTCTAACATAGGAAACTAGGCTATAGACTAAAAAATGTGAATCTATGAGCAGACTGGATCTCTATAATAGCCTCTTTCAACTCCTGGCTTATCAAGGAAGATGTAACTCAAAGCAATTATTCGTAATCCAAAGAAGGAATCGAAGAGACACTTCTAATTTCTGTATTTATCAGACATAGTGTCAGACACTGCTTGAAGCATGTCAAATACATTCTTTTTTTAAATTTTTTTATTTATTTATGATAGTCACACAGAGAGAGAGAGGCAGAGACACAGGCAGAGGGAGAAGCAGGCTCCATGCACCGGAAGCCTGATGTGGGATTCGATCCCGGGTCTCCAGGATCACGCCCTGGGCCAAAGGCAGGCGCCAAACCGCTGCGCCACCCAGGCATCCCGTCAAATACATTCTTATTTAATCCCAAGACTGGTAATAATATTTTGTTCCTCATCTTTTAGGTGAGGAAATTGAGAACAGAGATTAAGTAAATTGTCCAATGTGTCACAGCAGCTCAGTGTCTGGGGTGGGATTTGAAGCAGGTACTGAGGGTAAAGAATCCATACTCTCACTCACTGTGTGATCTGGCCTCTATTCTGAGATGCCTGTAAAAAGAAAGAGCAGATCAATGAAAACTCTTTTGTACAATGAGTACACAAAGCTCTCGATGTACAGCTCTGTGTATTTGAACGTGAGGCCATGGACTGAGCAGAGACCCGCAGGCCAGGACAACTGGTCAGGTGCATGAGAGATAAGTCTGGCAGTCCTGAAAGCAGAGAGCACGTGTAAGGACCACCCCCACCCCGCCCCGCCCAGGAAAGTGAACAAAGTGTGGTGCATAGCCAAAGAGAGTCTGAATTGAGCACTCATTTGCTGTTCTGGTTTTTATGCTTCATAAACAATTAAGGACTTGAACAAAACCTAGGAAGGGTTAGGGAAATGGTGGCTTTATATCTGTAGATGAGCAGGGAAGATGACTCCCTTAGGCTAGAGAAATGGAAGAAGATCAAACTCACATTCTCTGGACGAACATATCAGACAAGTAAATCAAGATTCTCCTTCTGCAAGAGTACTACTTTGTTTAACTTATTTGCTCGGGAGATGACATAATCTAAAACTAGAACAACAATTTGAAAAACAAATCTGAATTAAATTCAGAGGTGGTACGTTAGTGGTGAGCTACTTTCTATATCTCACTTTCCTTTATCTTTTGTCATTCAGGAGTTAAATGTCTGTAATTTCATGAATCCATTTGCTGCCTCATTTAGAACCCCCTTGTGCTCCATTAGGTCCTGCATTAGACTATAAGCACCCTGAGAGCACAGACCACATCTCTAACACCCTCTTGTTCCCCTTAGCACACTCAGGCACATATACATGAAGTGCTTAAGCATAATCGTAAAAAAAAAAAAAAAAAAAAAGATGGAATGAGATTTCCAAAACAAAATTAAAGCATTGGACCTACCTTCAGAAATATTAATTTGGGGGGCACCTAGGCATATCAGTCAGTTCAGCATCTGACTTTTGATGTCAGTTCAGGTCTTGATCTCAGGGTTGTGAGTTTAAGCCCTGTGTTGGGCTCCATGCTCAGCATGGAGCCTACTTACAAAAGAAAAGAAAAAGAAAGAAAAGAAAGAAAGAAAGGAAAGAAAGAAAGAAAGAAAGAAAGAAAGAAAGAAAGAAAGAAAGAGAAAGACAAGAATTAAAGAAAGAGAAGAAGGGCAAGAAAGAAAAATATTAACTTCATTTTTATTTACCTACTGACTTGCAGGCCTATAGGTCGTTCCTTAATATATTTCCCCGGAAATGCAAGTCATTCTACTTCCTACCAAATTTATCCAACTCTTGCTTATCCATGAGCATCAGATAGTCAGGGGATTATTCATAAGAACAGACCAGAAAGATTTGAAATTTTAAAATTCTATAGGAATAGTAATCAGGACTTGAACCCAGGTCTGCCAAATTCTAAAACGCCTGTGTCCTAAGCTTCACCATACGGCCTTTCTTAAAATCCTTACTAAACTAGACCTCCATTGAGAGTCCAAGCCACACCTTTCACTTCTAAAGATTTTTATTTATTTATTTGACAGAGAGAGAGAGAGCATGTGCACAAGCAGGGGGAGCAGGAGAGGGAGAAATAGACTCCCCACTGAGCAGGGAGCTCAATTCAGGGCTTGATCCCAGGACCCCAGGATCATGACCTGAGCCAAAGGTAGACCCTTAACCAACTGAGCCACTCAGGCACCCCTACCATGCCTTTCACTTCTTACCAACCTATCATCCCCGTTTTTTGTCCCTTCCCAGGAGCACCCACCACGTGCTTCAGATACTGCAGGTGGATGAGATAAGAAGACAGGCTGGAAGGATCAGTGCACAACATAATCGACTGTGTGCAAGTGAAGCTGCTGCCCTTGGAAAGGCCTGAAGCAAGGTTGACCCTTGGCTGACATCCAGGAACTCAGACTTGGGGAGGGTCCCCACAGTTTCCAAGACTGGTAAGAAGGGCTCACTGAGCTTAAACCATCTGTGCGGTAGATTATTCTCAACACATTTTTATACTGGGAATCTGGACGTTTAACCTGTCAGGCAGAGGATGTCTACACGACCAGCCCTCAATTACAAACCTTGGACATAGAGTCTCTGAGAAGTTTCCCTGGCAGGCAATGTTTTGCATGTGTTGTCACAACTTGTTGCCGGGGGGCGTTAAAATCATACCATATGATTCCACTGGGACAGGCTTGCACCTCGTGTCCTCCCGACTTTGCACCACATGCCTTTTTCCCTTTGCTCATTTTGCTTTGTAACCTTTTGCTGCAATAAATCTTAGCCATGAATGCCACTATGCGCCAAGTCCTGCGAGTTCTCCTAGCAAATTATTGAAGGGGGGGGGGGTGTTCTTGGGAGACCTTCAACACACTATTCTTTACAACTCTGCTGAAAATTTTCTTAGGGAAGAGAGAAGATTGAAGAATGAGTTGAAGTTTGAGGAATCTGGAGATTCCTAGGTCTGCTCTGCCCCCTTTCCAAGGGCTATTCTGGAACTCTGTTGCCTACACTCTGCTATTTAATATGTCTATGGTGGGGGTGAGGGGGGAATCCTATTATCCTCAAAAGCATTCACATTTTCTTAACTATAGAATAAGGATTTGCTGGCACTCCAAAATAGCCAGAAAGCCAGGGTATAGAGCAACCCCCAGGATCTGTCCTTAAGGAGATAGGCAGTGTGAATGCTCTAAAAACAGCTTCAGAGTGTTTACAAACCAAGGCATCCTCTGGGGTGGAAAAGCTCTCTATAAACAAAAGATGATTTGCCTGTGCTTTATTCTCAAAATAAACATACTTTTGATGAAAATATGGCCTTTCTGGCTAGCAAAAAAAATCAGGAGAGTTTCCTTTCTCTCCACCCCCTATGATTGAAATAAGTACGTATCTGGATTTGTATTTCTGATGACAACAAAAGATGCGCTGGGCCGTCACCAATATATCAGTCCTTGGAACATCTCCTGGGGAGTAAGGCAGGGCAATAAACGTGACTACATCCAAGAATGCGTGGAGAATAAAACTCTCTTCACGAGGAAGAGTAAACTCCAGAAACTTTTTCCCTGCAAATATTAGATTGGGAGAAGCAAACAGATTCAAGAAAAGTCTATAATCTGAGTTCAATTTTCTTGATGAGTGCTGTTGAGTTAGTTGTTTTGCAGAGGCAGGTTTTTTTTTTTTTTTTTTTTAATCGTTTTGCTGCAATGCAATAAGGTTTGCATGGATTTTATCCAAACCAGGCTAGGGAGCTAGGGTTTTCTGCATCTATTGCCAGATTAGATCCTTGCCTAATAAATGAGTTTTGTGAATCTTGACTGCGGCAATTTGCTCCAGAGAATTTCCTGCTGTCAGTTTCTCTGGAGTGGGGAGTGGGGTGAGGGGAGAGGGAAAAAGGTGGGGGGCTGGGTTTATTACTCCCAATATGCTCTGTGCTGTTGTGCCTGGCTGTGCATATGCCTAGGACTCACGGCATATGGCCCAGGGGCTGCCAGTGGCCCGCTTAGCAGCTGTCTCCAGCATATTTTGACATAAAAGCCATTATATTTTTGGCTGGCTAATTGCTTTTTATTAAACAATTGTTGGAAGTTGGCTGATAACTTTTATGAATTTAAAATGAAAGCCTCGCTGAGAACTTCTGAAAGCAAACAGTGCTCGGCCCACCTGGGAAAATTTGAAAGGGCTGGCATTCCATCTGCCAAATAGAACTCATATAAGGCACAGCAACTGAGAGCTGGTGGGTGATCGTTTTCCATTTCTCCAGGTACTAGGTTCCCTGGAAAAGCTTAATGTTTCCTCTTCAAGGTTTGTGGGGGCAATATGATTTAAAAAACAAAATCTTCCTCCAACCTAGAAATCCTCTCCACAAAGGTGGTAGAGAAAGAAATCACTCCTAATTATTGAATAAGCATTAAGCCAGAATGTGAAGTACGTAACCAGCAATTCACCAAGAGATTGCGAAGCGAGAAGGAAATCCACCCTTTTACACAGTTGCACAGAGACAACCCATCGTATGCGTGTTTTCCAGAGAAATCCTAACTAGTCCCCAAGTATGGGGAGTCAACAGCACCGCAGTGCTTTGTCACACAGTGTTCATCCTAACTTTGCGTGGTAATTGGGGTGATAATCCATGCTACCTTAGTGACTTTATCTAAAAGAAGGGGGGTTCTTTAGGACAGGAGGTAGTTTTATGACTTGGAGCAAGGCTGGGAAACAGGGGTTCTATCTTCCTCAGTGCTTAATTTCAAGGAGTTGTCATTTCCAGGCCAAGTCCTCAAGGAGGATACTCCTGGACCAGAAAGTTAGTAGAAGGCTTACTTAGTTTCTAAAATAATAATAATAATAATAATAATAATAATAATAATACATTTCAAAGCAACAGAGAAAGTATTTGCATTTACAGCTTTCTAAGGTAAAGATTCTAACAAAAAGGGAAAGGAGGGAAGGTTTTTCCCTTATTTTCAACAGAGCAAATAAGCCTCTACCTTCACTCTTACTTGTCCTCACAGGTCTTATTTTCCAATGACATGTACTAGGATATTTCTAGGGACCCACGGTCTTCCTCAGATTCCAAACCACTGAAGACAAAATTGAGTGCAGTGAATTATTTTGTTAGTTTTATAGCTAAGTCCTTCTTAAAGAGAAAAAGACAAAAGAAAGGCAGGGAGGGATAAAAGAAGAGAGGGAAAAATAGAAAATAAAAGGGAAATAGCACAGCAGTTCATGAATTTTTTTCCAGCTATTTAGTAGTTATTACATGGATATTTAACAGAAAGAGGAGAATTTGACCTTTAAAAAGGGAAAAAATGAAGAAGCAAAGGTTCTGTTTCCATCAGTTTTATTCTATTCCCAAGCTATACATGGATCCTGTCCTTAATTCCAGGCTGAGATCCTCCAAATGTTAAGCACAGGGGGAGGCAGGAAACTGAATTTGGAGGAATTCATCACAAATCCAAGAAAAACTCTTCAAACCACAGGTCCTCTGGCCTCATCTCTCCAGACCGGCTGAACTTCCCACTCTGATTAAGACATCAAGTCTTTCTCGTTGGGGCCTCCCACGTGGACCCCTTGACTTAAAACACTTTCATCCCCATGCCCACTCCATCTTCATCTTCTCCACCCACTTAACTCCTTTTCATCCCTCCTGTCTTAGCGTCAATGCTATTTCCTCTGAAGTCCCACAGGTTAGATCCCCCTCTTCCATGTCCTTCGGTCCCTGTGCAGCCCCTTCTGTAACACACCACACATCTGTAACACATCACAAGTAAGGCAAATACACGCGTAACCAGGGGCCAGGCATTAATGCCATGAGGGATATGAGACCAGAGCAGCCCCACATAAGGGCATTCAACCCATTTTCTTCTGAAACATGCACTGGCCAAAAACCTACCTGCTAGTCAAATTCCACTCACTGATTATGCAGCTACAGCAAAGGAGGGAGACGCAAAATGTCAGATCACATAGAGAGAGTTAAGGGATGGACTTTATTGGGGAACTTGCAAAATGAGGGTCATCCAAAAGAAATTTGTTGTCATTCTCTCAGCAACTCTCAGAGAGCATGGCCAGTTGAGGGGAAGGCTGGACTCAAACATTTCTGTTCTGGAAAGGACACTACGCCCCTGCAACTCTGCCTTCTTATAGTGCAGGCAGGGGAGCAGGCTCATCAGTGGGAGAACACACAGATAGGTCCCAGCAGCAGGAAATGAATGGTCCAGTGCCAGCTGCCAGCATCTGACCACCATGGAAGATGGTCAATGTAGGCCACTGGAGAGTAGGGACCCCAGTCTCTTAAGAAACCATGTTTGGGGGGCACCTGGGTGGCTCAGTCAGTTAAGCATCTGACTGTTGATTTCAGCTCAGGTCATGATCTCATAGTCGTGAGATCCAGCCCCACATGGGGCTCCCCACTCAGTGGGGAGTCTGTTGGAGATTCTCTCTCTCCCTCTCCCTTTGCCCCTTCCCCTGCTCACACTCACATGCTCTCTCACGCATGCGCTCTCTCTCAAATGGATGTCTTTTTTGTTTTGTTTTTTTTTTTAATGAAAAAAAGAAGAAGAAAAGATATTGTGTTTGAGTATACTATCTCCCACTGGGGGAGTAGAAGCACTAGAAGTTTCTGGGATCATTCTCCAGACAATCAGATCTCTCTTTCACAGAAGGCCTCCAGCCCCCAACTCTGATCCCTCTGACTCTCTTCCCCATGAAGACTGGATCCTTTCCGTCTTTATATAGCTACCTTCTGGAGCCTGACACAGTGCTTGGCATGTAGTAGGAACAAAAAGAAAAAAATGGATTTCTGAGAAAAGTAAAGCATCAGCTTTATAACAACACAGACAGCCTGGGACTGTGATCTAGATGTCCTGCTCTCTCTCAAAAATGGTAGTGTCGTTGGAAGCAGGGAGGAGAGGGTGAGCTGTCAGCAGGCTGTTCTGATTCCCTTCCACCCTCCTCCTTTTTAGTCAAGCCTCCTTTATTCTCCAGGGCTGTGCTATACCTCATTAATGTTAATATCTTATCTAACCTTTCCTCGGCTCACCGCTGTGATGGCACTTCTATGCCACTGCCTAATCGCTCTTACTCTTCATCTTTCAAAATGTCCACCCTAAACTTTCTCCTCTAGCTGCAGGCCATTTCATGCCTCTTCTGAGACTTAATCATCTTTCTCTTTGCCTGGTTTAGCTCAGAGAAGTGGACTGAAAAATGCAGAAGGGCTATAGAAAATAAAGGAGAAACTCTGTCTCAGGGACATCCTTACAAGCAGTAAAAGGATCGTCCATCACTTATCTCCCCTTCCACTGGGAGCCGAGGTCCTCCTGGAAGAGGATTTGAGTTCCAGTCACAGGCAGGGGAATGAATAGATCTGCCTGCCAAACCTGATTCTGGAATAAAATTAGAGCTGAGAGCTTACAATTTTTTTTTTAAGATTTTATTCATTTTCTCATGAGAGACACAGAGAGAGAGAGAGAGAGAGAGAGAGGCAGAGACACAGGCAGAGGAAGAAGCAGGCTCCATGCAGGGAGCCCGATGTGGGACTCGACCCCAGGACTCCAGAATCACGCCCTGGGCCAAAGACAGACGCCCAGCTGCTGAGCCACCCAAGCATCCCAGAGCTTGCAATTTCTAAGTACTCATACTGCTGGCGAAAGACGAGTACTTTTCTATCCAGGCCACCCTCTCTTCAGCTCAAGAAGCAGAGGAGATCTCAGACTTTAAGGGCCCTTTCCGGTAGGACCACAAGGGAAGCATAAGGAGGTGAGAGAGTTAAGACCTGGAGTTGGCAGGCATTTAGATCTCAAATGTTTATAGACATAATACAGGAGCCTTCGGCTTCCTCAGACTGCCCCTGTATTCGGGCTATTTGAATCAGTGGAAAACTATGAAGTAAACCATCAAAATAGGACCATGACCATTACCACCCAGGTGCCACCATTACTGAGCACTTTGAGGCACCCAGAGGCATTTGACAATGGAGCTGAGTAGGGAAAGCAATCAGATGTGAAAATTTCAGTCCAGGAACAACTTCAGATTGCTCACCCTCTGATTAACTGCTCAAAAATCAGAGTCCTGACTTTATATATTCTATCCCTCACTCTGAGTCGTGATTGCCCTGTAAAATATCCTTACCAAGCATGAGGGGGGAAAAAATTAATAAGCTCAAGGAATGACTGGGATTGCTTCAGCCAAAGAAAGAGGCAAGAAAATAATTTCTCTGGTATTGACCTATTAAGGTCAAGGTGGGGATTGGAGAGCAGGTATTGACATTCTTAACAATACTCAAAATGCATAGCCTCAAGAAGAGAGAAAAGAAGTCTGGCAAGAAGCAGGAGAGGGAATGGGGCAGAGGGAACCAAAGTCATCAGAAAATAAACAGTGACTCTCATTTTTGCCTAACAAGTCCATGTCAATAATTGTGATAAACTGTGAATAGGAGGAGATCGTGAGCATATGCTGTGACTATTGTATTTATTCTTGTTTTTCCCTTTCTCAAAGAACACTAAAGGCAACACTCCGAGCTCACCTTTGAGAAAGGCAACATAAAAAGGCAATTTCAGAACAGCAGGGCATGGCTGCTGACATCTGATAGACAGCCTGAACACATTTATCTTATCAGTGCCTCTCGCTCTGGAGCTCCTCATTTTCCTTTATTCCCCAAAGCAGCCATCTCTTGCTCTTCCTCAACTCCCTGATTCCCGCCTCGCTCACAGAAGATTTTAAAAGGAAAACACATTTTTTATTAAAGTCATATACAAAGCATCCCTATGTCCCTGGACCTTCCAGCAGGTGTACATATTGGTTTGCTTTGTTTAGGAAAAGAAATTGGTGGCATATTATGTTCCATATCTGGACACCAAGATAATTAAACTGAATATCTTCCTGCCCATTGCTTACACAGGAACCATGATGATCAGCGTGGCTTGTTTTTATTCTTCAGGCTCTTTGAATGAAAACAGTTTCAAAATTGTGTCTTGAGAATATTATCTCCTATGGAAAGATATTTCAATATGAACAAAATTCAACTGAGTTGAGAAAAAAAATGAAAACCATGGCCGGAGTGCTCCAAAAGAAATTGAAATAGGGAAATAACAAAATTATCCAAATAATTCTGGCCAGTCAGTAAATTGGGGTGGGGCAAGATGCAAGATAATGCTTTATAGATTATCTGATTTAACTACATACATCAACCAAATTCAAGGGAGAGAGAGAGAGGAAGAACTGATTATTATCAGATTAATAAATTGTGCCTAGAGATACACGTATTTTCCTACTCTTTCTTCAAACTAAGAGGTAGCTTAATTGATCCCAGCCACTGCCAGACTGAATGACAGCAAAGTAAAGAAATATTTTGTTTGGTATGATAAAGGTAGATATTATGCTATCGTTTCCTACTTTATTCTCAGAGATGATGGGAGGAGACAGAGAGTATAGCATAAACTTTAAGACTCCAAGGTTTTGGAGTCAGACCAGCTCTGCCATTTACTGGATTTGTAAATGTGGACTTTGTAAAGTCACCTTTCCAAGTCTTAGTTCTTTGCACATAAGTTTAGATAGTAATAGTTCCTAAGATAAGAACTAAATAACAAATTAATCCGTGAAAACTCTCTGCAGAGTCCCTGGAGCACACACGTCACACTCAGGGAGTGCCAGCCACCATTTTTATCTTTATCAGCTCTTCTACATGTAAAAGTCTAGGTGAAAATAACATACCAAGGGCAAGCTGAATAAACAGATTTTCATAAAGAAAGCAAAACT
Organism: Canis lupus familiaris; assembly: GCF_011100685.1. Classification (NCBI taxonomy): domain Eukaryota; kingdom Metazoa; phylum Chordata; class Mammalia; order Carnivora; family Canidae; genus Canis; species Canis lupus. Next base: position 54,243,420 of record NC_049229.1, on the reverse strand, counting down.
GTCCATCTATACAGAGTGTACACATTTCCTAAAGGTGAATAGTGTTTTTCAGATTTAAGGTACAGATATGTATGCATCACTGTGAGCATTTCTTTAGTCCATAAGTCATCGAACAAATAATTCCTTCTAACAAATCCACCATGTACAAAAACAGATCATTTCAGCAACATTATCAGGTAATGACCCATTCGTTGCACAAATGAATTTTCTAAGTGTGAAGAGGTGATATTGTTAGGTAGAGAGGCCAGAAGTAGAGATTTGGAGGGTTGGGGCTGTTGGGGAGAGTAAAGAGCAGTGCAGGATGGGGGAGGATAGTTTTAATGGAAATCATTTTTTAAGGCAATAAATACTCACATGGGTTCTAAACTGTAACCTTTTCTGAATGGCATGTCACTGATATCAAAATGAGCGATTGCTCCATGCTGGCTCCTATTTTCCCTAAATAGAAATGTTCTCACTACACAGTACAATATAGTATAAAGAACTCTCTGCCTCTAACTGCTGCCTTTTTTAAATCCTTATTTCAACATCATAGGTTGTCCTATGTCCCCTCAGCCTCTGAGTCTCATATGTTTGTTAGTTTATCTGTTACATAGTCAGAGTTTATTGACTATCTTGTGTCAGGGACTGTGCAGAGAATACAATGATAAATAGGACACCATTAACTGCCCTAAAGGAGATTGCAGTCTAAAAAATATACAAACATCAGTTATTATATCTTACTCTACATAATGTGTGTACTTCTTCCTCATTTCTCTCCCTACCACCCTACCTCCCTCCCCCTTCTGCTGAAGGCAAGGAAACCAATTAGCCAAGCTGGTTAAAATTATATTTTTAATGGAAGCAAGCACATTCTGAGTCAGGGGGTCTCCTGTTAGTAAAATTCATGAAATTTATTTTTAATGGCCTTGAAGCATCTAGTTCAGCTGTTTAGAAGCCATTTGTTTTATTCTATTATTTTCCCTAATGTTCCAAATAGATGAGGTTGCCAAAATAATGACCTCTGGATAAGTGAGAAATTCATGTATTATAGTAAGTAAAAGCCTATGCAGTTAGCCAACACTTCCAAGTGAGACTATATCATAAAGGCCAAATACTAAGCAATGTTTGTGGTCTTTCTGTAATAGCTTTGGCAACAAAGACTGTCCTTCAAATTCTCACTTTAAAAATTGGTATCTGGGCAGCCCTGGTGGCTCAGCGGTTTAGCGCTGGCTTCAGCCCAGGCCGGATCCTGGAGACCTCGGATTGAGTCCTATGCCGGGCTCCCTGCATGGAGCCTGCTTCTCCCTCTGCCTGTGTCTCTGCCTCTCTCTCTCTCCCTCTCTCTCTGTCTCTCATGAATAAATAAATAAAATCTTTTTTTTAAAAAAATTGGTATCTAAGTTTAGAACAGTCATTTGTCCCAGATCACACACACATACATTTTAAACATTAGCATTTGAGGGAAAATAAAAGAAAGTACTACTTCAAACACAAGCACATTATCTTAACTCATTGCCACCAGACACTACATGGGCTACACCTAAAAATAGGTTAAAAAACAACTTGGGAACAAAAGACAAGATGGCAGTGTGGCTAAAGCTTTGGATCTCTCCAAAACAAACACCAACAAACAAGAATGGACAATGTGATTAATATGCCAAACAAACAAACAAAAAAATCTCCAAAACTATTTTTTAAATCTTTTTCCCATTTTAAGACTTTTTAAAAATTGGGTCTTTAAAGCAAAAATGCTGGTAATAAATTATAAGGTTTTTAAAGTAGGTAGAAGTAAAATATATGACATAATAGCACAAAAGAGAGATGAGAAAATCTAGAAATGTACTAGTGTAAGGTTTGTCACATAAACTACCATATTTTTTGAAGGTAGATTGTAATAAGTCAAAGATGTATATTGTAAATCCTAGAGCAATCACTAAAAATTAAAACAAAAAGTAATACCTAATAAGCCAGTACTGGAGATAAAATGGAAGCACAGAAAATACTTAGTCAATACATCCTTTGGATAGGAAAAGAGGTCAAAGGGAATAAAGAAAGAATGTCACAAATAGAAAATGAATAGCAAATATTAAATTTAAATCCAACTGTATCAGCAAGTGAGCTAAAAAAAATCATGATCCAGCTATATTGCTATATACAAGATATCCACTTTAAATATAAAGATAAAGACAGTTTAAAGGTAAAGGGATGAAAAATATATGCCATGCAGATGCTGGGATGATTATATTAATACCAGATGAAGCAGACTCCAGAACAAGCAGTATACCAAGGAGAAAGAGGAATATTTTATGATGATGAGAAGAAAACAAAAGAATCCTAAATGTACCCATTTTTAATATACTAAATAACAGAGTTTTAAAAATGAAAAAAAAATCTTATACAGCTGAAAAGAGATACAAATAATTATACTGGATCCACACTCCTCTCTCTTTTGTTCATAAAACAACAACAAAAAATCAGTAGGTATATGGAAGATTTGAACAACATTACGAACCAACTTAACCTAATAGTCATTTGTAGTAACTCAGTCCAAGAACAGTAAAATACATATTTGTCTCAAATGCACAAGGAAATATCACCATGGGAAACTATTTGGGACCAGAAACAAGTTTCAAATAAATGGAAGGAATGAAAACATATAGAGGAGGTTATCTAGCCCCAATAGGATTGAACTAAAATTCAATAACAAAAAGACATCTGGAAAATCACCAAGTATTTGGAATTAAAGCAGCACGCTTCTAAAGAACCATGAGGGAAAGAAGTAATCATAAGAAAAATTAGAATACTTAGAACTGAATGAAAATAAAAACACAGTTTATCAAAATTTCAGGGATACAGCTAAAACAGTTCTTAGAGGAAAATTTATAGCATGAGATGCTTGTATTAGAAAAGATAACTAGTCTAAAACCAAAGAACCAAACTTAACCATAGGAAACTACAAGAAGAGCACATTGAATCCAAATTAAACAAAGAAGGGAAATAACAAAATGTAGAAATCAATGAAATATAAAGAACAAAAAAAATAGAGAAAATAAATGAATCTAAAAGCTGCTTCCTTGATAAGTTCAATGAGATTGTTAAATGTTTAGCATGATTGATCAAGGAAGAAATAGGGGGGTGAGGGGTGAAAAACCACAAGCAATGTTTCTTACTCCCAAAGTAAGCATCCTCAAAATGTGTATCCAAGCAATGTTTTAGAATTGCTAGGGACCAGTGGCTACTGTTTGCCACCCACTTTTCTCTCCACATAAGAACGTTTATTGAAGCTATCCTGTGCCTGTTCCATCAAAATACACTTCGGGGAGAAGAATAAGCAGATAAGTCATCTTTTCATTGTAGTGGTTTGGAGTTGTTCTGTTTGTTTCTTGTTTAGTGTTTGGTTTTGGTTATAATTTTCCCAATGAAAAATCACACCTGGAACTGATGAAACTGATCATGAAATCCCAGACTTCGAGCCAATGCTGTGATTGAATGGGACTTTGGGGGTGTCTATTTTGGGAAAGGTGAGCATGTTTCCATGTACAAAGAAAATGGAGAGCAACTATGTAGGTTGTATTATTTTCCCTAAGTGTTTACTACTGGCTGTCCCAGTATATAATCCTCTTCAGGAAAGTATGCCCATAGATTATATATAACCTGTTGCCATGACTTGCAGATCCTTGAAGAAAGGAGGTGTATTTCCCACCAGAACTCAGCTTATAATTTCCTGGTTCGTTACTGAAAGTCACTGAATATACCGCTCTAATAGCACAGTTTTGCATGGCCGGAAGACTATGCAATTTGGAGAGCCATATTTAAGACAAGAATACAAAATTATAAACATAAAGTTAGAAATACATATTTATTTAAAACTTAAACAGAAGTAAAAAATAAGTCACAAATGTTGGGATGCCTGGGTGGCTCAGTGGTTGAGCACCTACCTTTGGCCCAGGAGTCCTGGGTTTGAGTCCCACATTGGGTTCCCTGCATGGAGCCTGCTTCACCCTCTGCCTGTGTCTCTGTCTCTCTCTGTGTCTCTCATGAATAAACAAATAAATAATCTTAAAAAAAATCACAAATGTTAGAAAGCTAACAATTTCATCAAACATCACAAAATCCAGAAAAATGCATAGTATTTTTATTAATTAACTGGCCTGATACATATCCATGACAATTGTTCCTACATTATTTTGGCAGTATACTCTGACTGCCTCTTCATGTGACAATGATTCCATTTTAAAAAAGAGGGGTGAGGGGGCAGCCTGGGTGGCTGAGCGGTTTAGTGCCACCTTTAGCCCAGGGCATGATCCTGGAGACCCAGGATCAAGTCCCATGTCAGGCTCCCTGCATGGAGCCTGCTTCTCCCTCTGCCCCCCACCTCTCTCTCTCTCTCTCTCTCTCTCTCTGTTTCTCATGAATAAATAAAATCTTTAAAAGAAGAAGAAAAGTTTCTTCCTAAAGAGAGAAAAAAATGACTTCATCTTTCCTTAAAAACATGGTTGATCAAAATTTGTGTTTTAACTATGGAGAGTTTAGAAAAGTTTGTTTCTACCTCAGAACTCCTTACGACTAATTTTTTACAGTGACTGTTCATAAATACTTTGGCTTTATGACACTAATTTGTCATTGATAACCTTGTTGTAATCTCCTAGTGAAGGTATTACGTTGGATCCTGAAGCCTGGTGTCATGATGATGGTGAATTGGCACACTGGGTAAAGGAATCCTCTTGGAAGGGAATATCTACACGGAGACAGCTAACAATAATTTAACTATGCATTGAATGATGGGAAACTACATTAAATATATCATACCGGGATCCCTGGGTGGCGCAGCGGTTTGGTGCCTGCCTTTGGCCCAGGGCGCGATCCTGGAGACCCGGGATCGAATCCCACGTCGGGCTCCCAGTGCATGAAGCCTGCTTCCCCCTCTGCCTGTGTCTCTGCCTCTCTCTCTCTCTCTGTGACTGTCATAAGTAAATAAAAATTAAAAAATAAATAAATAAATAAATAAATAAATATATCATACCAAACTCAAACTAAATGCTTATTCAATTCAGTCTCCCTTTGACAAAAGTGTTCTTCCTGATAATATCTTTTGAACCAGTAATTCTATTTCTAGACATCTATCCCAAATACACAGAGGAAAAATTATCAAATGATTTCTGAGCAATTCTATTATTTGTAATAGAAAAAAAATTGTAGACAATTCAATTGTCACTAATAGGAGATTGGTTTAATAGCATAATAGCATAAGGTACATCCACAAATGGAATACTATGTAACTGTGATGAGGAATAAAGAAATTTCTATATATTGCCATGCAGTGATCTCGCAGATATGTTAAGAGAAAAATACAAGCTATAGAATAGTGTGAATGGCATACTCTGTTTTATGTAAGGAAAGGAGTGGTACCTAAAGAAAGAGAGAGATTCCATAAGCTTATATATACATATCATAGTTTTTACAAATGAAATGATACTAGATCTGAGATTGACTTCACAGCAGTCTTGCGTGTGTGCATTAGGAGAAGGCCAAGAAAGGAGAAAAGAAGCATGAAGTGGTGAAAAATATAGATAAGCATAAATTTGACCTAGCATTGCCTTAATCCTACAGATAAACAAATGTATAAATATATATCGACAAAGACGTACAATGCGGTATTGTTTGTAATAACCAAACACAACTCAAAATAGCCTAAATTTCCCTTAATAGGGTACTAGTTCAATTAATTATGTTACATAGACACAGTGTGATTGTCTTATCAAGCATGACCCTCTTGGGCCCAGATGAGTTCTCTGATGAGTTTCATGGGTCATCTCATATAGCAGGTAGATTCTCAGCTAAAATACATCTCCTCCATTTTATAGCCTAGAGAGTCACATAGTCTACATGACATTCTCCAGTCATGATTGGATTGCAATTTTTTTTTTTTTTTACCAAAAGCAATCCTAATCCAGGGATATTCTACTCCAAATGTTTCATAGATAAAGACTCTCTAGTGAACAAGTATTATGAGCCTATTGCCCAGAGGTCTAGTTATCATGCTTATAAGGAGATATGGTTGGATCATCTGCTTAAGTTTCTTTTCCCTGGGTGTGTCCTCCCCAGTAATGAAGACACAAATGATCACAGGTCCTCATATATACATATATGCTTAGATATTTATGAAACAATTCTGGCACATGCACAGAAAAGTGTTAATGATGGTTGTATCTGAGAAGTAGCCCTAGGGAATAAAATGAGAGGAAAGGGAAATTTTTACTTTTCTTCTATACTTCTGTACTGTTTGACTTTTTTAATAACATGAATATTGCCTTCAATATTTTTCAAGTTTATTGTTTATTTCTTTTTTTAAGTTATTATTTATTTATTCATGAGAGACACACACATAGGGAAAGAGAGAGAGGCAGAGACGCAAGCAAAGGGAGAAGCAGACTCCACACAGGGAGCCCAATGTGGGACTCGATTCCAGAACTCCAGGATCATGCCCTGGACTAGAGGCAGCACTAAACCACTGAGCCACCCGGGCTGCCCTAATTTTTTAAACAAATAATTTGGGTAAATTAATGGATGGATAAGTCCATGATGGGTAGTTTAGAGAAATTGGAATATATCTGGAAAGAATTCTTAATATTTAAAGGAAAACCAGGGGCACCTGGGTGACTCAGTGGTTGAGTGTCTGCCTTCGGCTCAGGGAGTGATCCCAGGGTCCTGGGATCGAGTCCTACATCAGGCTCCCCAAGTGGATCCTGTTCTCTTTCTGCCTATGTCTCTGCCTCTTTCTGTGTGCCTCTCATGAATCAATAAATAAAATATTTTAAAAAATAATAAAGGAAAACCAACCCTGTCATGACACATCTTTGGTACCACCATCAGAAGTATAGCCCTAAACTGTATGACTTCAGGTTTGATCCACTACAGCAAGTCAGGCTCTTCACAATTCCCAAACCTCAGTTTCTTATATGTAAAAATGTAAACAGGTCACCTACCTCATAAAATTGTGAAAATTCAGAGAAACGGTACTTTAAACAGAGTAGGTACTCCATGAATAGTGTTTATATCATTAATTATATTCCAGGGAAAGCCAGGCATATAGCACATTGCCATCCTTATTAACGTTCTTTCCACAAAGACCAGCAGACATGGGAGCCAGGTCTGGCCTCCTCACCTCTGGAATTCAGTAGCAGAATTTCATCTAAAGTCTGGAATAAAATTAAACTTGATGGGTTGTCTCTATTCTCTTTCCTTTATATCACCGCTGCCAATAACCATCCTGATGACCAACTTCCAAAACACTTCAGAACTGAGCAAGCAAACTCCTGGGGCTGTGAGGATGAGGGCTGCAGGGATTGGAGTGCAAACACAGGACTTGTGCCACACTGGGGGTAGAGGGGTGCAGGCTGGGAGGATGGGGGGAATCTCGAGACAGAATCACAACCACTGACCAAAGGTCAGAAAAATAATTTACTAAGGGAGCAGACAAGGTGCATTTCTGTCTTCATGTGCTTCCCTTTTTACTGGCAGAGCAAAGAATCACTTTGCCAATCCAGCAGACCTTTTGCTCAAAAGAACACTTCACCACTTCACCACATCTGCCCACAAGTCTCTGTGGTGCTCTGCACACACTAGGGCAGAAACATTCAGATGGGGGGAGGGAGGGGTTGGGCAAGAAGAAAGGAGTGGTGGGGGGGAGGGGGGCATGGATTAAATGCTTTCCTTTAAAGTATTTTATTCCTTTGCTGAGGATAAAGACTGAGCTGCCTTCAGAGTTGTTGATCCAAAGCCCCTTAACACTTAGAGTCTTCTCCATTTAATAAACAAGGTATTTTAAAACAAAATTCACTTAAGGAGCATTTGGAAGTAAGAATGGAAAAGGACTGTTTGGGTGATTTTCTTTTCAAGTGGAATCTTCTCTGAAAACTACAGACTCACCAACAATAGCTGTCTGTGGCATAAATTGAATAAATTCATTTCTTCCTTGTTTTTCTCTAATGAACCTTCTGGAATCTTACACTCCAACTGACAAAGGCATCTCTTACTTTGCACTGCAAACCCTTAACGTACACACAGCACCACAAGTGCAAGATCAGCCTTATCATCAGAGATAAATACTTCCCAACAGGCGATTCTCTGCTAGAAACTTTGATGCTAAATGTGGAAATCATACACGAGGCAGAGATTTGAGTTCCAGGGATTTGGGAGAGGATATGGGGTGGAGGATGGAAAGAAGGAAGCTGCTCATAGCATAATAAAGTCTAGAAAACAGACTTTCAGATCACAAAACCGTGTGTTCAAGTCTTAGTTCTTCCAACGACTGCCTCTTTGACTGAAATAACATAAATAAGTTATTGAAAAATAACATAAATAAGTTATTGAACCTCGCTAACCTCCATTTCCCCATCTGTAAAATGGACCTTAGGAACATGTTTAATAAGAGGCAACTAGTATTGGGGTGCCTGGGTGGGTCAGTGGATTAAGCAACCAACCCTAGGTTTCAGCTCAGGTCATGATCTCAGGGTCATGAGATTAAGCCTGCATTCAGGCTCTGTACTCAGCAGGGAGTCTGCTTGAGATTCTCTCCCACTGCCCCTCCCCCCCAAGTGCATGCTCACTCTCTCTCTCTCTCTCTCTCAAATAAAAATAATAATAAAATCTTTTTAAAAAAGGTAACTAGTATTAACAGTTATTAAAATTTTAAATAAAATACTCTTTAAAATAAAAGGCCCTATAAACATTAAAACACATGTTCAGCAATCTTAGAGATAAAGAAAGGTTCGATGCAGGACAGAAGGAAAGAGAAAAGAAAGAGAAAGAGGGAGGGTAGGCAATGCAGAAGGCACAAGGTGATCATAGAAGGAGGGAGCCTACTGGTATGTTCTCTACTCAGGCACTGTATGCTCTGGGTCTTGGAAAAACAGAAAACACACACACACACACACACACACACACACACACAAACCCCACAGGAAAAAAAAGGGCACATTTCCTCCAGTAACTTCTAAAATGTTGAACTCCTGCCTCTGTCCTAGATTTATTAATGCTACCTCCCTCCCTTTCTCCAGTCTGACCACTCAACTTTAAATAATTTCTTCAGTTTGGTGGGCTCAAGTTTTCCCTATGTGGGAGAAAAATTAAGCCCCAAATAATCAATATCCATGCCTCCCCACTCTCATTTCACTACCCTAACGCACAACATTTTATTTCTCAACCACTATCCCTACTTGGAAGGAAGTTGTGAGGAAAATGACTGACATCACATCTCCCAGACTTGCTTACAAGAAAAGGTTGCAGTGAGGAAATATGGGGGGTGGGGGTGAGGGTGGGGTGATGGTGGTAGAGAAGAATTAAAAGTTCTTGCAGAGCTGAGCTGTACAGGAGACCTTGCCAGGAAGACATGATTAAGCAACTTAAAAATATCTGCAAGGCACTATGGCTTTTTGAAGATTAGAGTTTTTTAAATTTAGCATCATTGATATAGGGATAGAGCAAAGAGCCTGTGTTGTTTTTTAAGAAATCTCCACCTCCAAAATCATATTTTCTAAAGCCGGGAAGAGGAAAGGATATGTTTTAAGTGGAGAAACGCTGAGTCCTTATCCAATCCCTGTTTCCTTTGTTAATGACATTGTTCTTCTTTGTCCTGGAGTCTTCCAGAATGACGCAGGGAATAAGGTTAGCTTTGACAATCATTCCCTGCTTTTCTGTCAAACCCCTTCCCTTTAAATGTGTATGCCTTGAAACAAACTTTCTTGTTAGATAGTCTTCCACCAGAAGCAAAAAGCTGGGAAGCTGTTTTATTCTTGAGCAGTTTTATTCTTCCCCAATTGCTCCCTTATTATCCCTACCGAGAATTTTAGTGTTCCCTCTATTAAAACTCAATCTGCCACTTTAGAGGTTAATGATTAACTTTAATACATCTGTGCCTTTAATTGTAATCTAGATTCTGGAACTAAATCAAATGTAATGGAAAGAATAGAATTAAGACAACCGGGCTCTAGTCCCAGTACTACCAATAGCTAGTTGCCTGACCTTGGGAGAGACTTCAACTTCCCTGGAATTCTATCAGTGAAACGAGGTGGTTCAAAGACACGATCTCTAAATTCTTGTGGCTCTAAAATTCTATGCTCATATGAATAAGGAACCCTCAGGTTCTAAAGCTAACTGGTTGCTGGTAGTAATTTTCTCAGCTCACTAATCCAGTTCTAATGAACGAGAACCTGGTACCAGGTTCCTTCCTTCACACACAACTGTCCTCTGAAAGAGTGACAACACAGAGGACAGAAGCCCAAACTTGCAGTGAGCTATCACCCTCAAAAGAGCCAACAGCCAACTGTAGGAAAATGGATCAGTAACATGGAAAAGACTAAAATTGCTTTTCCCATCCCCTTCTCTCCATAAGAAAATTTGCAATGAGCAGGAAATGGGTCACATAACAAGTTTAACAAGGCCACCCAGAGCTGAGTTGTGTGGAAAGATCCTTGGGTTGGAAACGATCTGACAACTCAATGGGTTAATCTATTTCCTTTCACCTGTTCTATTCTTCCTTTAGGAATACAGTTTACATCATAGGGGAAGAGAGGAAAAAATCAAACAAGAGGAAATCAGAGAGGGAGACAAACCATAAGAGACTCTTAATCATAGGAAACACACTGAGGGTTGCTGGAGGGGAGGCAGGTGGGGGGGGACAAGGTAATTGAGTGATGGGCATTAAGGAAGGCATGTGAAGTCCTGATGAGCACTAGGTGTTATATAAGACTGATGGATCCCTGACATCTACCTCTGAAACCAAAAATACATTATATGTTAATTAATTGAATTTAAATTTAAAAAACAGTTTAAAAAAAGAATTCAGTTTACTCAATTTTCTTTGTCTCTCCTTCAATGTGAAGTAAAAAGAATATTGGCCCTTTCCTTTTCTTCTTTATCAATTCAAGGCAAATGATTCTTCTGCAAAAGGAAAAAGGAAATCAAACAGAAAAAAGCTTCTGTTTGGGGAAAAGAAACGATTAGGGTGGGTGAGTTATCTAAAAATGACGATATGGATGGTACACTTATTAAAGCCTGACAGCTTGCAAATCTTCAAATCTAAAAAAAAACTACTTTAAGCTTCAGAGGAGCGGAAAGCTGGTGAGGAACTGAGCCATAGAATGAGCTTGGGGTTTGTTTTGTTTTTGTTTTTGAGTCCCCTAGTGGAGCTTGTAAAAGAAGCAGGAAAAAAAGAGCAAGAGCCAAACTTTCAGATCTCATGGTTCACACAAGCCTTTAGCAAAAAAAAAAAAAAAAAGTCTCCCTTTTCTTTGCAGATATTTTTATGGAGGCAGAGGTGACAAAGGCTAGCTAGGAAATTGACTCATCTAAGGGCTTGAGTAGAAGTGATTATGTAAGAGTCAATCAGGTGATTTTTATTTGGGACAAAAAGGATTGTATAAAATGAGATGGGCTCAAGAATGTGGATTGAGGCAAGATCAAAAATGAATAATTTTACTGGTTTCAAAGCTCACATGTATAGAAGAGATGTAAGCTAGAGTCTCTTGCCCCTTAAGAAGAAAAAGGATTGATGTGAATGCTCAGTGTGTGGATTGTGAAAGACCAACCCTCTTACATGTACAAGATTTCTGCCAATTATAGGGTGGGTGTGGGGAAACTTCCATATTCATGTACCTGGCTTTGAGTCCTCCCCCTACTTAATGATCTCCATTAATGATATCCCTGTGTTGTGCCATCCTAATTCACACTGGCAACCCGACTTGTAATTCACCTCTTTCCCTTATTTTATTAACAAATAAAAACTTCACCTCAAGGCAGTACGTAAGTGTGATGCCCATGCACATAGATGGATTTCCTGAAGGTTAAAGGTTGCTAACCTTCAAAATGAAAGCCATAGGAGCAGACCTGATTTTGACCCACAGCCAGGAACACAGCTACTGCAGTCAACCACAGACCCATGAACAAAAAATGAATGTTGTTTTTGTAAGCCACTGAGATTTGGCAGTTGTTTGTTGTATGTTATTTCAGCAAAAGCTGACTTACACAAAGAATTCTTTAGGAAAGGTGGTTTCTATCACAATGTTACAAACAACTTCAAATTCAGCATGAGACATCAATCTTCTACAAGACCTTTGATAACTCACCACTCAGGGTTTGTCAACGTCCACTTGAGCCAATGGGCTTTCCCCAGCCAAGGTCATCGCAAGAACTCGTATTATTTTCCTTCCAATTCCACTCTCTTCTACACTTTGTCTCTCAAAGATCTCCACTCTACACCCTCAACTCCAAAATCTCTTCAATCTATTATGGAAAACAAGTCAGTATTCTTCAACCCATTCCCTCACACTCAGCGTTTGGCCACCTTTCCATATTCAAGTGCACCAAGGAGTCCAGAAGAACAGGGGACTCTCCACGAAACAGAAACAGCCCCTATAGGGTAGGGGTGTTTTTTTCACAATGATTTTTCTCCCTCTTATGTACTTATACATGAAAGAGATAAGTAGTGTTAAGCCCTAACTAAACTAGGCTTCCAGACTTGTAGTCAACTTATACTCTCCTCTCCTGTCTCCCCTCCCCTTGCTTCTTTCCACACTTTCTGATCCCTCTTTTCTGCCAAGCCAGTGTCTTTGTCCACGGATGTGGAGAAGACAATGTGTATTACCAGTGAGCAAAAACCAATTCTCTCTTGCCCCTTAAAGTTCAACTTCCATTAAGTAATGAGAATTTAGCCATCAATAATTAAGAATATCTTTGGGAAATGCTCCCATACTAACAGCAGTGCTTTCTGAATAATAAGGCAGAAGAAGATTTTCCTAGCTAAAATGATTTTCTTTTTATATTTTCACAGTCCCCAAGGAGAGACAAGCAGCCATTTTATCAAGATCCAGTAGCAATTCTGGTGCCCCAGGTAGCATGATTATCACAAAATACTTCAATAGGTTGGCCCAGTTTAGGCTAAGTACTACATAACACATCAATCTTGAAATAAATGACATAATATCTTTGGAAATTTATTTTATTTTTTTTAAGATTTTATTTATTTATTCATCAGGGACACACAGAGAGAGAGAGAGAGGCAGAGACACAGGCAGAGGGAGAGGCAGGCTCCATGCAGGGAGCCTGACATGGGACTCGATCCCAGGACTCCAGGATCACGCCCTGGGCCAAAGGCAGGCCCTAAACCACTGAGCCACCCAGGGATCCCCTATCTTTGGAAATTTAAAAGCCAACTGATTTTTATTCTAAAATTAGAAGGTTGAGTTTGACCTTAATTTTCTCATCAGTGGGGCAGTTCTGGTTCAGCTACATGTCACCAACTGACCATCCTCAACAAACAAGGAAGAGGACAGCAGGCAGGGGAAGTAAAGCATTGACTCCCCTTTTGCATAATAAAAATACAAGAACAGGAGAGGGAAAATATTTCTTCCTCCTTCTGATAGGAAGAGAAAACATGAGTGTATTTATTTGTCAGATTTCCAAATACCACTTAATTCTTAAAAACACAAGAGAATGTTTCAAATTTTCAAATCACAGTGTAGATAATCATCTCAAACATCAAAATAGAGCTGAAAGAAGGGCAGCTGGTTCAAGCTAGAAAAAGATGTATTAGAAGGGTGGGCTTCCTCAAACACAAATATGACTATTCTAATCCTCTGATTAAAAACTGTCAGAAGCTCCCCATTACCTAAAAGATAAATTCCCATCCCCATTTAAGACACGCAGGGTTTTCTAGAATCTAATCACTCTCTACATCTTCAGCCTCATTTCCCACTGCCTGGAGCTTCCAAAATATGCTAATTTTCATGGAGAGTGTACCTGTCAGAGTCTTGATTGCATCTTAGATACATTTTCTTAATAAGGACATTGAATTTTAACCAATAAACAATATATTACATATCAGAAAAAGAATATCTTCTCAAACCTAGACTATAATAATGTTGGACCCAGTGTACAAAATTGCCATTTGCACTCATGGCACTTGGCAAGACAATTTAGAAAGAAATAGTATGTTTTTTCAAAATGTGCAAATATGCTCAAAACCTAATAACGAAATCTTTCACCACACCCTTAGATTCCTTTTGTTTATTATCTGTTTCCAAGGCCTAGCAATAAGCCCAAGGACACCTGCTTCTTCTTATTCCTGCTTGTCCAATTCTTCCTTTGCTCAGCAAGGATTCTATACAGTTGGTTCATAAGTTCAGAGATCTATAAAGAATCTTTCTCCAAGATTAGGAGCCAGCGGTCAGCCTAAACCAACTCATCCTCTGAGAGCAGTGGGAGGTGGGAAGCTAAGCACTTGAGCTGGAGGCTATGAGAAAGGAATGCAAAGGTTAAGCCACTTATATCAAAGACTTAGGTCCCCCATCAGCCAGGGTAGCTTGTTTTGATGCTAGAGAAATATCTACCAACCCCAGAGTTATTTTGTACACTGTATTGAAACCTCTTGCTGCCCTATAAGATAAAATAAATGCAACAAATATTGATTGAAAATTGTGCCGCCTGGTATGAAACGTGAGACTGTCTCTGTCCTCAAAAATCTGAATCGTAACATTATTATTATTTGTTAACATGTATTAACAACTTGCCATTAGACAGGCTAAAATCTTTAATCCTTGCAGTAATCCTATAAGATTCTAGGCAACTTGGTGGCTCAGTGTTCTGCCTTTGGCTCAGGTCATGATCCTGAAGTCCTGGGATGGAGTCCCATATCAGTCTCCCCAGGTGACACCTGCTTCTTCTTTTGCCTATGTCTCTGCCTCTCTCTGCGTCTCTCATGAATAAATAAATAAACAAATTCTTTAAAAAAAAAAAAAAGGAAGGAAGATTCTATCACCGTCCCCATTTGCAGATAGGGAAACCAAGGCAGGTTATTAGGTTTAATAACTTCCCCAATGTCACAAGAAAGGTAAATGGCAGCATTAAAATTTCCTTCAGGAAAACATTAAAGAATTAGAAAGATCCTAAAATAATTTCAGTTAATAACAAATGGCTTTGAATGAACACATGAATGAAAGAAACCCCTAACATACAAAAACTGCCATAGGAAATAAAAGAAGGAAGACTTCGGTCCTGAGTCATAAGGAAGTATGTTCAGTAATGAGATCATATTTAAATTCTGTGAATGGGAGCACTGGAAACTTTTAACCCATTATACTTTTTCTTTTGTCTATTTGTTATTGGTGTTCAATTTCCCAACATATAGCATAACACCCAGTGCTCATCCCATCAAGTGCCCCCCCTCAGTGCCCATCACCCAGTCACCCCATCCCCCTGCCCACCTTTCCTTCCACTACCCCTGTTTGTTTCCCACAGTTAGGAGTCTCTCATGGTTTGTCACCCTCTCTGATATTTCCCCCTCATTTTCTCTCCTTTCCCCTAGAATCCCTTTCACTATTTTTTATATTCCCCGAATGAATGAGACCATAAAATGTTTGTCCTTCTCCAATTGACTTATTTCACTCAGCATAACACCCTCCAGTTCCATCCACATTGAAGCAAATGGTGGGTATTTGTCATTTCTAACGGCTGAGTAATATTCCATTGTATGTATAGACCACATCGTCTTTATCCATCCATCTTTCGATGGACATCGAGGCTCCTTCCACTGTTTTGTATTGTGAACATCGCTGCTAGAAACATTGGGGTGCAGGTGTCCTGCCATTTCACTGCATCTGTACCTTTGGGGTAAATCCCCAGCAATGCAATTGCTGGGTCGTAGGGCAGGTCTATTTTTAACTCTTTGAGGAACCTCCACACAGTTTTCCAGAGTGGCTGCACCAGTTTACATTCCCACAAACAGTGCAGGAGGGTTCCCCTTCTCCACATCCTCTCCAACATTTGTTGCTTCCTGTCTTGTTCATTTTCCCCATTCTCACTGGTGTGAGGTGGTATCTCATTGTGGTTTTGATTTGTATTTCCCTGATGGCAAGTGATGCGGAGCATTTTCTCATGTGCTTGTTGGCCATGTCTATGTCTTCTTCTGTGAGATTTCTGTTCATGTCTTTTGCCCATTTCATGATTGGATTGTTTGTTTCTTTGCTGTTGAGTTTAGTAAGTTCTTTATAGATTTTGGATACTAGCCCTTTATCTGATAGGTCTTTTGCAAATATCTTCTCCCATTCTGTAGGTTGTCTTTTAGTTTTGTTGACTGTTTCTTTTGTTGTGCAGAAGCTTTTTATCTTGATGAAGTCCCAATAGTTCATTTTTGCTTTTGTTTCCCTTGCCTTCATAGATGTATCTTGCAAGAAGTTGCTGTGGCTAAGTTCAAAAAGGGTGTTGCCTGTGTTGTCCTCTAGGAATTTGATGGATTCTTGTCTCACATTTAGAACTTTCATCCATTTTGAGTTTATCTTTGTGTATGGTGTAAGAGAATGGTCTAGTTTCATTCTTCTGCATGTGGCTGTCCAATTTTCCCAGTACCACTTATTGAAGAGACTGTCCTTTTTCCAGTGGATAGTCTTTCCTGCTTTGTCAAATATTAGTTGACCATAGAGCTGAGGGCCCATTTCTGGGTTCTCTATTCTGTTCCATTGATGTATGTGTCTGTTTTAGTGCCAGTATTATACTGTCTTAATGATCACAGCTTTGTAGTACAACTTGAAATCCAGCATTGTGATGCCCCTGGCTCTGGTTTTCTTTTTCAATATTTCCCTGGCTATTTGGGGTATTTTCTGATTCTACACAAATCTTAAGACTATTTGTTACAACTCTCTGAAGAAAGTCCATGGTATTTTGATAGGGATTGCATTGAATGTGTAAATTGTCCTGGGTAGCATTGACATTTTCACAATATTAATTCTTCTAATCCATGAGCATGGAATATTTTTCCATCTCTTTGTGTCTTCCTCAATTTCTTTCAGAAGTGTTCTATAGTTTTGAGGGTTTAGATCCTTTATATCTTTGGTTAGGTTTATTCCTAGGTATCTTATGCTTTTGGGTGCAATTGTAATTGGGATTGATTCCTTAATTTCTCTTTCTTCAGTCTCATTGTTAGTGTATAGAAATGCCACTGATTTCTGGGCATTGATTTTGTATCCTGCCACACTGCTGAATTGCTGTATGACTTCTAGCAATCTTGGGATGGAGTCTTTTGAGTTTTCTATGTATATATCTGTGAAATCCATCTGGTCCAGTGTATCATTTAAAGCTCTTGTTTCTTTGGAGATGTTGTGCTTAGATAATTTGTCATTTGCAGAAAGCATGGTGTTGAAGTCTCCCAGTATTAGTGTATTATTATCAAAGTATATCTTTACTTTGGTTATTAATTGATTGATATACTTGGCAGCTCCCACATTAGGGGCATAAATATTCATAATTTTTAGGTCCTCTTGTTGGATAGATCCTTTAAGTATGATATAGTGTCCTTCTTGATCTCTTACTACAGTCTTTGGGATAAACTTTAATTTATCTGATATGAGGATGGCTCCCCCTGCTTTCTTTTGAGGACCATTTGAATGGTAAATGGTTCTCCAACCTTTCATTTTCAGGCTAGAGGTGTCCTTATGTCTAAAATAGTCTCTTGTAGACAGCAAATAGATGGGTCTTGCTTTTTTATCCAGTCTGAAACCCTGCACCTTTTGATGGGGTCATTAAGCCCATTCACGTTCAGAATTACTATTGAAAGATATGAATTTAGTGCCATTGTAATACCTATTCAGTCCCTGTTTTTGTGGCTTATTTCTTTGGGTTTCCTCTTTCTTTTAGAGTCCCTCTTAATATTTCTTGCAGAGTTGGTTTGGTGGCCACATATTCTTTTAGTTTCTGTCTATCTGGGAAGCTCTTTATCTCTCCTTCTATTCTGAATGAGAGCCTTGCTGGATAAAGTATTCTTGACTGCATGTTCATCTCATTTAGGACCCTGAATATATCCTGCCAGCCCT
The DNA here is from genome assembly GCF_011100685.1 of Canis lupus familiaris. Classification (NCBI taxonomy): domain Eukaryota; kingdom Metazoa; phylum Chordata; class Mammalia; order Carnivora; family Canidae; genus Canis; species Canis lupus. The sequence goes on along the minus strand of NC_049229.1, from coordinate 54,225,577 downwards.
TTCCGGCCTGCCAGGTCTCTGTGGAGAGGTCTGCTGTTAATCTAATAGTTCTCCCCATATAAGTTAGGGATCTCTTGTCTCTTGCTGCTTTAAGGATTTTTCTCTTTACCTTTGGAATTTTCAAGTTTCACTATTAAATGTTGAGGTGTTAAATGGTTTCTATTGATCTTAGGGGGGTACCTCTCTCCTGGATCTGAATGCCTGTTTCCCTCCCCAAATTAGGGAAGTTCTCAGCTATGATTTGTTCAAATATGCTTTCTGGCCCTTTGGCCTTCCCAGCTCCCTCTAGAACCCCAATTATACGTAGATTTTTCCTTCTGAGGCTGTCATTCATTTCCCTTAACCTTTCCTCATGGTCTTTTAATTGTTTTTCTCTTTTTTCCTCAGCTTCCTTTCTTGCCATCAACTTGTCTTCTGTGTCACTCTTTCTTCTACCTCATTAACCCCATCGTTAGGACCTCCAGTTTGGATTGCATCTCTTTTAATTGATTTTTTAATTTTGGTCTGATTAGATCTAAATTCTGCAGTCATGAAGTCTCTTGAATCCTTTATGCTTTTATCCAGAGCCATGAGTAGCTTTATAATTGTGCTTCTGAATTGGCTTTCTGACATTTGTAACCCAAATTCTGTATCTCTGTGGCAGAGTACTGTTTCTGATTCTTTCTTTTGTGGTGAGTTCTTCTTTCTAGTCATTTTGCTCAGTGCAGAGTGGCTGTAATAGCAGACTGTGTCAAAAATATCAACCACGACCTAAGTAAATTTCACCCTAGATGATTCCTCTGATTCTATATACTGTAAATCCCTTGACTTCCCATGGAGCTTTCTAGGGCTGCTCAGTGCAGAACTTGCTTTTCCCCTGTCCTTCCAGCTGGTCTTCTGGGGGAGGGGCTACTGTGCTGATTCTCAGGTGTGTGTACCTGGGGGAGCTGCCCTGCTCCCCACCAGGTGCTGGGCTCAGTGGGAGCTGTTTGCCCTGTAAGGCCTCTGTTCCCTGCGGCCTGCCCCTCCCAGGCACAGGATGACACAGGAGGAACACCACTGGCAGGAGCCAGCTCCCCAGCTCCCCAGCTCCCCAGCTCTGGAGTCATCTCCGGCAGTAACTACTGCAGCTGCCAGTCCACACTGGCCTATACGCTCTGGTGTGGCAGGGGGCTGCTGATCTGCACAACTTGAGGGTACCCAGTGGCAGGAGAGTCCTCGCTATCCTGTGCCCTCCCAACCTCCACCTGTCCCAGGGGAGCACAGGATCCTGGGCTGTGTCCCCCAGCACCCTGGGCCACAGCTCCCAAAAGCAGCAGGCACAGCCCCCTCCACCCGGAGCCCCTGCCTAACCTACCAGCTTCTCCCCGAGGCCCTGCCAGATGGGGCTCCAGCCCTTTACAGGTGCTTGGTGGGAGGTGTGTGGTGCACTCTCCCCCAGGTGCACTCCTCTGTTAGTGACCCCAGGAGACTGGAGGCTCCACTGCCCCTCCTGTGGTCCTGCCCGAGTTCCCTGCTAAGCGCTTTATCACGTGGGAAGAATCTGGTGCAGATTTTTAAAGTTCGCACTTCTCTGGGGCTGGGCTTTCCTGTCCCCAAGGCTCTCGCCGCCCCCCTAACCCAGCTCCTCCCGGGGCCCCTCCCCCACTGGATTCTTTTTTATTTATTTTTTTACGCCTTCCTACCTTGCTAGAAAACCCTTCTCTCTGTGGCATTCCAGCTGTTCTCTCTTTAAATCTCAGGTGGAATTTGCAGGTGTTCATGATGATTTGAAAGTAATCTAGGTAAGTTGGTGGGGCCAGGTGACTTGGGGACCCTACTCCTCCACCATCCTGCCCAGCCCCTTAACCCATTATACTTAAAACAGCACAGCACCCTATGCAGTGGACTACAATTCAACCCACTCAAGATGGAGAGTCAAATAGAACTTGTCTTCCCTTCAAACAAAAAGCACTGAATAAAAAGTCTCTGTATAGCATTTAGAGTGTAGTAGTGAGGCAAAAAGCCAGGATGCAAAACTTCAGACTTTTTTTTAACTGACTATTGTGATACACTATACTGAATGGAGAAATTCATTCATTCCCCAAATGTGTATCCAGGTCCTGCTACATAGTAGAGTCTATGCCGGGCATTGGTGAAACCGGGGGAAACAATACAAGGAGTTATGTTCATACAATTTTCCTCCATGTATATAACTGTGGCTTTTTACTTTCATGGGTAATTTTGAAACTTTATCCACATTGTTAACACAAAAAGCAGTAAAAAAAAAAAAAAAAGAAAGAAAGAAAGAAAAAGAAAAAAGAAAGAAAAAAAAACGCACACAGAGAAGAGGTTCGAAAGCCTGGCGGGCATCTTTGAAAGAAATCTCCAGATTTCCTCAAACAGGAGCTTGAGAAATATTACCATAGGCAGAGAACCAGAGAATATTCCTCTTGCTAAGACCACAGGCCGATTTCATCTCAGATAGGATACATTGGTTGCTTCTACCACTGTGATTTTCTTCCTCAAATTAGAAAGCTCTCAGAACCAGACAAAACGAGATCATTCCCTCTAGCTTGAATAATTTCTGGAAAGCTTAGCTGTTCTCAGCATGTCAGTAAAAGTGGTCGCTGCATTTCTAATTAGCATCTCTGAATTTGCCTCTTGTATTTTTCTAAACCATCTCTGGTCTTCAAAGACAAGACCTCTGTGCTCGGAGTACGAGGCCATCTTTCATATTATATTCCTAATCATACACCTACCAAAGGTTAAGAAAAGTGTTTTGTTTCCCTATAAAATATTATATTGATCTCTCATAGTGAGGGAAGACTCAAGGCAAAAATTAGTGTCTACAACAAAAAGCTGCTTGGTATTGAGAGTTATTATTTTTTCTTAATTGTGGGGTTTGTTTTGTGTGTGTGTGTGTGTGTACGAGTTTTCCTTGCATTTTTATGCTCTCCCTCTTATGAGGCATTTCTGAGATAATGATTGGATAAGGTCAGAGGTCCCCAACTTTGCCAGCTGTTAAGTTTTTGCCAGAAGCAGCTCTTCTGTGCAACTGTCACTGTTATTATTGCTTATTGTTTAGGTCTGTTTCCTTTGAAATATATATCTCACTCACCTTGGGAAAGTGGAACCTGAAAGACAGAAGAGGAGCCTGGTGCATGACTTCCTTTAGGAAGGCCTTGTTGGCCTCAAGAAGTCAGCTTAAACCGTTGCGTGTTACTCAGAAGCAAAGGTAAAACCTCAGTGAAGTATTGAACTCTAAAATGAGATGTGGACCATTTTTGCAAACGAATGCCAGCAAGCTTAGCAGACATAAGAGTGCGTGCCATAGCCCTCAGCCCTCAGGTAATTCCCTACTCACACATCCTCACATGTTCCAGGAGTGGAGGTCCCAGCCACTGACCACCATTGACTCTGCAAAGTGTGCCAACCCGTCCTGTGCTCTCTCCTCCCAAGTCCACAGAGGACAACTTTTCATGAATATCTATTTTGGAAGATGCTGTGATACCTTTTACTACAGGGACTCCAGAGAAGTCAGCATCAAGTCAACCTTTGGTACATTCGGAGCAGAGTAGCAGGCACACTGGAGATGCACAGTAATTATCTTAGATGGGGGTCAGCAAACTCCTTCTGGAAAAGGTCAGGATAGTAAATATTTCAGGGTAGCAGATCATGCAGTTTCAGTTGCTACGATTCACCTATTCTACTTTCTCTATGGCTCTGTCTCACAGCCATAAGCAATGAATAACCAAGTGAGTGTGGTCTGATTTAGCCCAGACTTGGCACTCCCTGCCCCCGCTCTGTATGTCTTTTTATTTGTTGAAAAAAAAATCAGGTCAATGAATACCCCAGGTAAATGTAACGCTCTGCTTTAAACCCACAGGGATTTTGTTTTATTTTTGCTTTTGCTGGTTTAATTGAAATCTTTCATAAGGTATATTTACATATAGGCTTACCTCCTCAAAAAGCATATTCAAAACATAACTTTCTTGTCCACATGACTCAGGGTCATCATTAGAGTCATTATTTTACAATGCTGCAATTCACTAATGTCCTCTGAGAGTTTTTAGCAGCACTGGGCTGTTTAATCCAAACCCAGAAAGCCCCAGACCTCTGTTGTTTTTAGTCATTACATTCACTTGTGATTTTTCTGTCTCCTCCTTGTCTAGTGGTCTCAGAGCACTTTCTTTTCCATTCTGCCAGTGTGCCCTTCAGGGGGATTACATTGGCTTTTTAGAACATAAGTCCAAGGAATATCCAGAGCCCAAAGCATGCTCCAATTTTCTTAATTTCTTCTTTCTACAGAGCCCTGGGACTCAATTTGCTCCTTACTCCTTATCCTGCCTTACCAATTTTATCCATTTAGGGCTTTTCCCTTCCTCTGATCTCAGAGTTGGTCAAAGAGTAGAATGTGGTTCCCCAGCACCACTCCTCCTTCTGAAATGTTCCAGGAACCTGGCCACTTTAAGGACTCTCGCTGCAATTTAAAAGAGATATGAAGTGGTAAAAGTAATAAATATAAGGATACTACAAAGAGAATTCTTATAATCATGGTCCCAAATGTAATATTTGATTCTTTTGCTGAAATGCTACCTGGACGTCCACTTTTGAGTTCTACTTTTTTTATTTAAAAAATCCATATTTATAGAAATTTTAAAATATAATTATTAAAACTCACAGGTCAAAGAATAAATCATTTTTGGAAATTATATTATACTCAGAAGTGAAGGCTAATAAAAAGAAGTGTGAAACGCAGCTAAAGCAGTAATTCTAGGGATGTTTATAGCTTTATATGATATAATTAGAAAGAAAAAGTTCTCAGGACTATTGGATCTACAATCTCAGAAAATTAGAAATAGGATAACAGAATAACCCAAAAGTAACAGACGGGAGAAAACAAAAATGATAAGATGAAAATCAACAAAGTAGAAAACAATAATGCCATAGAGACAGAACAGAAAAGGGATTCTGAAGATGCCTAAGTGGCTCAGTCAGTTACACATTTCACTCTTGGTTTTATCTCAAGTCCATTTTTCTTTTTTTTTTTTTTTAAGATTTTATTTGTTTATTCATGAGAGACACACAAAGAGAGGCAGAGACACACTCAGAAAGAGAAGCAGGTTCCCCACATCTGGAGCCTGAGTGGGATTCAATCTTCCAACCCAGGGCCCATGCCTGAGCTGAAGGCAGATGTGCAACCATTGAGCCACTCAGGCATCCCTTGGCTCAGGTCCTGATCTGAGGGTCCTGAGACGGAGCACTGCAACAGGTTCTGCATTGAACACAGAGTCTGCTTGTCCCTCTCCCTCCCCCTTCTACTCCTTCCCCTGCTTTGTGTTCTCTCTCTCTCTCTCAAATAAATATATGAATCTTATTTAAAAAGGGGGTGTGATTCTGAGGGGCACCTGGGTGGCTCAGTGGTCTCCCAAATTGCCCAGGTCCTAGTCCCCAGAACCAGTGACTCTGTGACCTCACATGGCAAAAAGGAATTTGTAGATGTGATTAAAGCAAAGACCTTGAGATGGAGATATTATCCTGGATTATTGAAGTGGCCCAGTATATCCCCTAGTGCCTTTAAAAATGGAAGAGGGAAGAGAAGTATTCAGAGTTAGGTGTAATGAGAACCCTACACACTGCTGTTGACTTTAAAGATGCAAGGAAGGGGCATCACGTCAAGGGATGTGGATGACCTCTAAACCCACAGAATACATGGAGATTCTCCCCAAGTTCTACTTTACTCTTGTAATTACAGATTATCCACTTTGACCACTTCTGCAGCTCAAAGGTGAAGAGTATGTTGATCTCACCTCCTAAAAATGTCCTTACTTCACACTTACCAATTTTGCTTAGCCAAAATCTCTGTGTTTTTCACAATTGTGATGGTGACAATATGATGGTGATTTTGACAATGAAAGTAATTAACATTTATTACACTAATATTTATTCCTTTTTATCAGACAGTATGCCAAATACTTTACATGCATTTCTTCATATAATGCTCATAATCTCATGAAATAGGTGCTACACAAAAATTTAAACCTAGAAAAATAATTTCCTTAGACTCACATAGTAAGAGCCAATACTGAACTCCAAACCATCCACTTATACTATATGTTAGTCAGGGTTGAGTGTTATCCTGCAATAACAAAAGCAACAAAACATTAATAGTTTGATACAAAAAAGTTTCTCACTCATACAAAATCTGCTATGAGCTAAGGTGATGTGATACTTCAGGACATCTGTCCTCTACATGGTGGCTCAGCAACTTGGGCACCTCTATCTCAATTCATGCCTCCATGAGTACCATGCTAGAAGAAAATGCTAAAACGTATCATACCCACAATTAAATGCTTTAGCTCATATACAACCCACATCAATTCAGCTTCAATCTACTGGTCAGAACAAATCCCATGGTCCTGCATATTGCCTATGGAGTTGTAGAAATGTAATTCTTCATATGCCTGAAAGTAGAAGAGAATCAGATGTGGATGAACACAGAACATTACTATCACAGTCCATTCTTATGGTCATCACATATTTGCTTCATTTTTTAATACCTTAAAAAGGCTAAATCCAACTTTGAAAAACCCCAAAGTTCCAGCCAATTATAGCATTGAGCTCAAAGTTCAGGACCCTGGTAGTCATCAGTAGTCTCTTCACCAGCAAGGAGGAAGAGATAACATTAGTCTTTACATCAAGTTCTGACACACAGCCCCCCTTGGACCAGATATCTGGGAACTAAAAAATTCAGTTGAATACACCACTTCTTCATCTTCCCATTATGACAATTACCACAGACATATACTCAACACATAATAGTGGAACAAAGACCAGATAACTTCAGTAATCATTGCCATTCAGAAAAAAATAATATTGGTCAACTCCAATTTAAGGCATGGAGTAGCCACCACCTCTTGACAAAAGAATCTATAATGTCACCAAGTAACGTAATAAAGAATTTGTGACTATTTATACAATCTACCATACTCGGTGTATTCATTTCCTATTGCCGCTATAACAAATTACCATAAATGTAATAGTTAAGAGAGTATGAATTTATTATCTTATGGTTCTGTAGTTCAAAAGTCTGACCTAGGTCTCATGGGGCTAAAATCAAGATGTAAATAAAATTGCATTCCTTTCTGGAAGCTCTAGGGAGGTTATTTTCTAGCCTTTTCCAGCTTCTAGAGGCTGCTGCATCCATTGGCTTGTGGCTCCCTTTCCTCATCTTCAAAGTATCTATCTGACCATTCTTCCATTGTCACATCTCTGTCAGACTATAGCTAGAAAGTTCTCCACCTTTTAGGATTCATGGTTAGATTAGGCCCACCCAGATAACCCAAGATAATGTCCACATCTCAAGCTTGGCTCATAACCTTAATCACATCTGCAAAGTCCCTTTTGCCACATAAAGTAACATATACACAGATTCTGAGGAATAGGCCATGGACATCTTAGTGGGTTACTATACTCTGAGCCATACTTAGGAACTCAGCTTATTAAAGTCCTATCACATGGTGATGATGTCATGTCAAGACAAGTCTTCAGAGTTCATCAGATCAAAAGGGAGCTGTATTACTCAGCCTTAGCTATCATAACAAAATACTGGATTTCTTCAATAACATAAATCTATTTTCTCACAGTTCTGAAGACTAGAAATCTGAAATCAGGGTGCCAGCATGGTCAAATCTGATGAGAGTTCTCTTTCTGATTTGCAGATGGCCACCTTGTCACTGTGTCCTTACATGGCAGAGAGAGAGAGAGAGAAATCTTCCTCTTTTTAGAAAGCCACAGTCCTCTTGGATTAGGGCTCCACACTTACTACCTCATTTAACCTTAATTACATTCTAAAGACCATGTTTCTAGCTACAGTCACTTTGGGGATTAGGACATCAATATATATATATATATATGAATTTTAGGGGGACGCAATTTAGTCCATAATGGGAGCATTCACTTGAAAGTGTCCCGTGCTTGCATGTGGGGGGGGGGGGGGGGGGGCAAAGCAAATCATGGCCATGCCCAAATTCAAAGAAAAGGGGAAACCTATTTCTCCCATATTCATGGAAGAAAATGAAAACTGGATGGAAACACTAGCAAGTAATATCTACCCAGAGCCGTGAACAGATTTTAAGCAAGATCCTGACCTAATCAGATACGTGTAATAGAAAAATCTCCCTGACATTGTTGTAAAGGATGAATTAGAGGGATCCTTATAATCAGGAAGACCGTCTTGGAAGTTCCTGATATAGTCTAGGGGAAGAAAAGATTAAAATAAGGCTGTGGCATTAAGAATGGAAGGAAGCGGTGCGTAGGAACTTAACAGAACATGTCAGCAATGATTTTCTTCAGCAAAATGAATATGCAAGAAACACAGTTATGTGTCATTATCCAGGGAATATGCTTTCAGTTACAGATGAGTTTCAGAAAACCAGACCTTAATTCTTTGAGTTGCAAGCATGTTTATTTTACCTGTTTGGGGATAAAAATATTTCTAAGCTCCTACATACAGGGTATACTGAAATGATTTTGTATGCTGTCAAGCTATCATTGTGAGTATCAGTTTGTGTAGTGAGCTTTAAACAGAAAGGCACTCAGGTGGGCAAATATGCTTTCCTCTACATTTTTCTCCTTTTTCTGTATATTCCATATCCTCACTCTACAAAAGAAGGTGGTTGAGGGAGGTAAGTTGTCAACAAGCACAAGACAGTTCAGTAAAGTGAGTCCCTGAGAACCATAAACTCAAAATGCGACAAACAAGATTAATAAGCAGATTTTAAATAGCAAATTGAATCTTTCCCTGTATGCAAGAGAAATCTACAGCTTAAATGTATCCAAAGAAGGAACGTCTTAACAGAATACAAGTCATTCACATGGATGTTAGAAAAAGAGAGTCAAAGAGCAAGAATATCAGTCTATCACCAACTCTGCCCAGCAGTAAAGTATGAGCTCTGTCCAGCATATATGAGTATTCTGGTCCACTTAATAGTATAGGCATCTCCATAAATTAATATTTGTCATTGTGCCCTATACATTAATCTTATGTGAGTTTGGTTAGAGTGAGTTGCTAAAAGATTGATTCCCTCCTGTTCTGCTGAAAATTCTGCTTCGAAACTATGTTAGGTATCTTAATTTGGATTCAGCCCAAAAGCGAAGCCTGAGGCAAGAACTTGGTGTGAGTAATTTATTGAGGTGGTAATTCCAGGAAAAAGAAATGGGAGAATGGGAAAAGTGAGATAAGGATGGAGCTGAAGCCAAGGTAGGGGTGCATTATTGAGATGGCTGCTCTGAAGCACACTTGGACCTTCTGAGAACCAATCAGAAAGCCTCCTAAAATTGCTTGCCTGAAGGACAGGTGGCTGGAACAGTTATCTATTGGCTCTCAGCCCCCTCTGACTGGAGGTTGCCCCCATGAGTGTCAGATCCACACACACATACTTTCCAGCCGTGCTCGTGCATGCTGAGTGTGCTCTTACTCCCCAGGACAGAAAATGAAAACACATGTCTTACGCTTCAAGCAGAACAAACACCATTAGCACAAGGGAAGCTGAGCTCACATAAAGCTACCCGCTGCAACTGCAGCTGAAAGCAAAGGTGGTCTGATGGGATATGACATAGGGCACCAGGGGTATCTGCTGTGCTGGGCAAAGAGCAAACCCTAAACTTTACTCAGCACAGCCCTGCCTTAGCGACCACCTGCTAACTTTTCTATCTCATTGCACACTAACTAAATCATTAAGGTATGCTTTGCTCCCCAATTACAGCTTCATGCATAGCCATGAGGTCATTTTTTTCTTGTTTCTCAAAGGGCTGTGTTTAATCTTGAATCTAGAAGTTTCCTTTTCCATCATAAAAATTGGCACTAGACTTATCAAGTTGTCAAGCTGACGTTAAGCTGCTTTTGTGCTACAGAAGCAAGTCTGCCAAAGAAGCTGAGCACCACCAAACAAGCCAAGCCTTGGATCTAATTAAGTGGAAAAAGAAAAAAAAAAAAAAACTTGTAACTACTTTCTCTTTGGATAGGAAAAAAAAAAAAAAAACTAACAAGACGAGGGCATAAAAGTAAAAAAATGAACTAAAATAAGATCATCAGAAAAGAATATGCAAAAGCACAGAGGGCCTGGGGTGGGGGATGGGGGGGAGCAGTATTTGGTTAACATGGACTTAGAACTAAAGCAAATCAGAGTTCAGAGTCCACCTTCACCACCTGTCCCTTATGTGATCTTGGGCAGAGGAATTAACTTAAACCCAGGAGTCCTCATCGGTAAAATACATCCCATAATTTCTAATCTGCAGGACTATTGTGAGAATTAAATCAATAATAGAGGTAAGGCACTCTGGTCAGTACCAGAGATACTGTAAGAGCTTAGCAAATGGTAGCCAGAGCTGTTCTTTTAATATTTCATTTATTATTTATTCATGAGAGACTCGCACACACACAGAGAGAGAGAGAGAGAGAGAGGCAGATAAATAGGCAGAAGGAGAAGCAGGCTCCCTGCAGGGAGCCTGATATGGGACTCTATCCCAGGACCCCAGGATCATGACCTGAGCCAAAGGCAGATGCTCAATCACTGAGCAGCCCCCTGGTGTCCCCAGCCAGGTCTGTTCTAATGTTGAAAATGCTAAGCCATAGAGGCACTCTGGAAATACCTAACACGAGGTCTAGCACAGGGTCGGTGCTTCATAAAGAGTGGTTCCTCTATCAGTTGTGTTCATAGGAGCTAAGAGCTTTACCAAAACTGCAAGAAAGGCTGGGTTCATTATTTTGAATAAATGTAGACAATGAGTAACTCAAGGGGTGTTTTAAATTCTCTGGAAAATTTACAGTAAATAAGACAAATTATTTCCTTGATGAGGCCATGTTAAAGACCAAAGATATAATGTTGATATTCACACCATCTGTTCTGCCCTTTTGAGGCCAACTGACTCCTCCATTCACCAGCACTGCCACCATTCCAACACCATACTCCAGCCCCTCACATACATAAGCTTCCTTTCTGTAATTCCCCATCCCTCCTTAGGTACATTTGACCTGCTAGACCTGATCTCCTTTCTCTGATCTGAGATTCCCCATCCCCACCCCAGCTCCAGCTCAATTTCTCACTCTTTTGAATACAGCAACTCTAGATTCTTTTTTGAACTTCTTTGGATCATTTGTTCATCATTTGCTCATTCGATGAGTACTTATGGAAAGCCTCTATGTTCTGGGTATTAGAATAGAGTGTAAAACAAAATAGACAAGCCCCGTCCCCTCATGCATTTTCTAGTCTAGTGCCTAATAGACAAGGACAAATTAATACGTATCATCAAGTTCCCCACATTTTCTCAGTGGAGAAACTCATTCCTGCCTCTCATCCTGCAGAGCATACAATAAACAGGACTCTCCCTTGAAGCCCAGGAGGCAGACCCATATTTATGCTGTTCTTGTCATTCATATTATGGGCCACTTTTAAGAAGATCCATGAAACTCAAGGTTTAGGCGTGCAAAAATTTTACACAGTAATGAGAAAAAATTAGAGGAAGGGTGTATGGGATTTTATTTCTAAGTCCTAGTATGACTGTGACAATTGCTTCTTTTTCCCCTAAAGAGAAGTTACAGCAATTACAATAGTCCATTCAAGATTCCACAGATGGCTACTAACTACCCAAAATGATGTCCACTGGGACGCTTTATCTATGATGCTGGATGATTTTCTGCCTTTTGCCGTGCTCAAAGGGAAGCACTTGGGATACAGAAAAGCTCGCTGTGAGAAATCAGAAAGGAGGTCCATTCTGTGAAACCAGGGCTCTTGGCATCCCTCACAACATGCTCTCCAGTTAAGCTCAAGCTTCCTTTTGGGTTATCCCCACACTTTTTCAGCTTTGTTATATTTCCCTACTGTTTCCATGGCCAAGTTTTCACTGCACTAGTCAATCCCACACTGTCCACTATTCTACGATCTATTAACCAATTTGACAAGCACCTCCCTGCTGGCTCTCTCCAGCTAAAGGAGGGATAACTCCTTCCCAGTCTAGCAGCCATTTTAAATAATAGCTCCCAAACTCAGTAGATGATTTAAAATGTATTTGGCATGGCTCAGTTAGAGAACCACATGGGCACCTGACCTCTGCTCTCTTCTCGGGTGGCATTCTGGGAGGATAGACAGACCACGCCTGCGAGCAGCCACATGGTGGTGAAATAGAAAGCTGGGAACACTGCTCAACCACAGCTGACCATACATATTCCTCACCTGTCAGATTGAATACCTGCATTTGCTTCTGTAAGACAGAGAGGTTAGGACTGTTGCTTGAAACAACTGCAAGGTAGAAACAGCTCATGTGGACTAGAGATAAACTAGACCACAGAACTTGGACTTCATTCCTCAGCACATAATTAGCTCCCACACCATCAATCTGAAGGCCAACCTCTTTTTGCACCCTCTATATCCAATTAGTGCCCAAATCCTCTTGACTTTAATTCTCAACAATTTCTATCTGCCCCTCCTCTCCATGCCCACTTATGTCCCTTACCTCTGGGCCTTTTCACCTTCTACCTGGATGGACAATTGCCACAGTCTCCTAAATGATCCTCTTACTAGTCTTCTTCTCAGTCCCTGACTCGCCAATATTTCCTCTACATTGTCACCAGAGCAATGTTTATCTTATGCAAAGTTTATCTTATTACTTCTTTTAAAGGAGTTTGGTGACTCTTCAATCCTTATAGAATAAAGACTAAATTTAATGTGTCAAACAAGCCCATGATCTCACCCCTAACCAATTGTCTGACCCTCTCAGAAGACCATGCACATGAACTACTTGAGATTTTAAATGTACTGTCATGTGTCTACCCCTCCAGTTTAAACTGGCCTCCTTCCAAAACCCTATTCCTTATCTGCAGGGCAAATAGCTTATTCATAACTTGCTACTAGACAATAATCTGTAAGGCAAGGGCATTGTGTAATTTTTCTCTATTCTAGCACTTTTTTTGGCATAAAGTAACCAAGAAGTAAGTAGTATGTGTTGAAAGAATTAATGGGTATGTGAAAAGAATAAATTACATGTCTCCTGGCACTAGAGAGAGGTATTAGTCAAAATATCTCCCTTCTCATTACCACTATCAGATATTATTTAGACTCTTATGACTACAACCAAATCATAACCATGGCCACATTATCTTGTCACCTTCAGTTCCACATCTGATGTTGGTCTACCCTGCACACTGTGGTCAGGTTACTAATGTAGGGACAGCTCTGACCATAACATTTCATGCTTCAAACCCTAGTTAGAGCTCTCTGCTTTCAACTCCATGGCCTAATATCCAGCAGCCCCCATGTTCTGGTTCCAACTCACCTGTTCAACCCTATTATATCCACTGTGCTGTAAGCCCTCTACTAACCATCTACCAAAGTCAATATCATTTCCCAATAAACATATTTTGGTCATGCTGTGTCTTTTACTAGGAATTCATTACCAATTAAGTATAAACCATCTCCTTAGGTCTACCTCAAAAATAATCTCTTGCTAAAACCTTTTATTATCACTTCTGTCAAAAAGAACTCCCCACTTCTGAACTTCTGTAGCATTTTTTTCCATAACTTCTGCCTGGCACATATCAAACTGTATCTGCATTCCAGTTATTTTTTTTAAGATTGTATTTATTTATTCATGAGAGACACATACACACACAGAAAGAGAGAGAAGGCAGAGACACAGCAGAGGGAGAAGCAGGCTCCATGCAGGGAGCCCGACGTGGGACTCGATCCCAGGTCTCCAGGATCACACCCTGGGCTGAAGGCGGCACTAAGCCATTGAGCCACCTGGGCTGCCCTGCATTTCCCTTATTGATGAATATGCTCCAGTTCAAATATAATGTTGCAAAGTCCTTGAAGGCCATGACTTCACTTTATCTACTATGTCCACAACAGCAGAGTTCAACATACTCCATGCACATGGTAAACTATCAATAAAAATGTGCTTCTTTATTCAACTATCCAGTCCACTAAGGGCACGGGGCATTCCAGTTAACACTATTCTTATTCTCATATATCAGTGTATCAATGTGCAAAGCGTTTCTTCAGCTGTTCTCTCATTTCCACTTCACTACAACCTTATCTGATAAATTAGAGAACCTTCTTTATTTCAGAGATAGATCATAGTTCTTTTGCAATAACTGAACTCTTCAGGGTTATTTAAAGTAAATGGAGGAGCTAGAACTTGAATCCAATGCCCTAGCTTTTTATTACATGACTTTTCCCCACTACTGGTACCCTGTACAAAAGTTTGGTACTGCCTAAAAAGGTGTTCCTCATTCATGTGGATCCAGTAAAAGCAGCACTCTCTCACCCCAATCATGGTTCCTTCCTGCCAAACTTTCTCTGGGCTTGGTGTGCTTTGAAGCAGAAAAGAATGCCAACCCCAGATTTCCTGGCTTTTCTCCAGCCATCCTCTGCCTGGGTTCACTGGTCTATTGCTGTGGGCTTATGCCTTACCTAAGATTTAAATCACTCCTTTAGGGGAACTGGTCAGTGTGGTAGAATGATACCACTTACTATACTGTGAGGACCCATTCAGAACCCCACCATCGATATAAAGATTATTTTAAGCCGAAAACATTTGAGATACAACAGATGCAGAAAAAAAGCTTTCTCAGAGCTTCCCTTATCTAACTAAAAACATCAACTTCTGAGAAATGAGGCTGCAATACATTCCCTCTTAGTGGTGGGTATACTCCCAGGAAGAAGACAGGGAGTAAACCTGCCATAAATTCCCTCTCCAGAGGCCATGAAGAAGATGGAAAGACCACTCACACCTGCATAAACAAACATCATCACAAACTTTCTTATCTTCCATTTGTTCTCCTAAAAACCCATTTGTCTTTCCTAAAGAAACCTATTTGTTTTTCTCATAAAAGCCTTTTTCATTCCCTCCTCACCCCTACTGTTAGTATATAAGCCTCCAACTTTTATCATTCAGAAAGCTAGCTACTTTTTTTGTTAACTCCCATACACATAATTTTTCATCCTGCTAAGCTATCTTTTGTCATTTTAATTCACAGGACCCCAGTCATTAAACCAAAGAGTATATAGGAAAAGTTTTCCTCCCCAACAGTATCATAATGAGCATAATGAGCTCATAAGGAGCCAAAGAGTAACCAAGCATACATCCAAAGATGCCAGGAGCATGAAAACAGAGGTATGGGCTAGAAAGAATCACAAGGTAGTATGTAAGATCACACACTCTGGAATCAGACTGCCAGGTTCAAGTCTTGGCTAGCTGCATAATCCTGAACAGTTAACACAACTTCCATGTGCCTCAGTTTCTTCATCTGTAAAAAATGGATAGTTCTTTCTTTCTCATAGGATCACTGTGAGCTTAAACAAACTCATTGGTACATTGTCCAGCACTGTGCTTAGCATATATGTAGCAAGAAGTTTAGCTAAAGTAATAGGATGCTGAGGGATCATTTTTGTGTATACCCAAAATTGGCAACAAAGGCCCAAAGCTATGGACAAAGAGGCTCCTCAAACCACATATTCTAAACAAAGCTGTCAACACCAGGGCCAGATACCTTCCTTGTGGTTTACTAAGCCTGAGCTGCCCTTCTACCTTCACCACCACCTACCACCACAAATCTTGCCCCTTTCCCAGACCATAAAAGCCCAGAAAGGACCAGAGTGGGAGGGGGGCAGAACTATCACGGTCATGGACCTTGTCAAGATATGCAGTGTCTACAATGGGATGCCACTTCCCTACCTTCAAGAAAAGAAATGAAAAGTTTCAAGAGAATCCTTCTGAGAGGTTAAGAACTCCTACCAGATAGAGACTCTGGCATTTCACTCCCTGGATGGAGCTTGCAGAGCTACAGAACCTGTCTTCTCCAGCAGTCATAGAGAGTTATCAGGGGAAGTTAACCTACAGCTCTTGATGACAAGTGATATTCTTGAACATGGAGACTAGTGTCCATTTAAAGGTTCAAAGACTGCCAGAGAAGCCCACTTCATCAGAGTGAGAAGGGACCATGGCACAGAGTACCTAAGAATGTGAGCCCACCCTCCTCTCTTGCAGCAGAGATCTCAGCATTTCCTTGAGAAAGAGCACAGAGGAAAGGCAGGAGTCCTGGGGCCATCCTGGTGGCCACTGAGAGAGGAGCTGCCTCCTTAAAAGGTGATTAGAGCATGAACAAATGTCAGGGCCTAGGGAGGCATGGCTGTCCTCTCTGCAGAAAACCTCAGTGATGGAGAGGACTGGTGGAAACTCATCACTAAACTACTGGTCATGAAGAGGTCACCAGAAGACACACACAGGTTCCCAAGATAACCAAGGTCACCTCTGCATCGTGACATGCAACTGGTTTCCATGAGATGCCTCCACCATCTCCTCTAAACTCCCAAAGCCCCCCAATGCAAGCAAAGTCAACCTCAAAAGAGAGAGGAAAGGAAGAGATGGCATTTTAATTAAGGCTGTCCCCACTCACACTCAACCACATGGAAACGCTGGAGAGAAGTGGGAAACAGATGGCAGAGCCTTGGACCTCAGGCAATGGGTCAAACCCCTGCCAGGGCAGAGAGGGGAGTTGGAGGTAAGATTTAAGTCCTAATAAACACTAAAATTTAAATTGATCTCAACTTTTAACGTCTAAAATTGGTCAGGAAATTACAGAATCTGTCAAGATTTAAGAAAGAGCCTTTTGTCATAGCATATTTATAAGGAGAAAAAAAAAAAAAAAACATTTCATGCTGATGTCCCAAAAGAGCAATTACATTATCTGCATCAGCATCCTAGAGATGCCAAATCTGCCTGAGCTCAAGGCTACACATGAGACCAAAGACAGAAGATGGAGCCATGAATGTGTGCATATGTGTAGAGCTCTGTGTGTGGCAATTTAGAGAAGATCAAAGACAGGAACTAACACAGGAAATCCAAGGAAATTACCAAGAATGGGACTTGGGGCTGATGGTTTTAATTCGCCAGCACCAGTGAGAGACACAGTGGGTTGGCTGAGTTTAAAGGCACAGTGTCAACCTGGAGCCCCTGGGGGCTCTGCTGGGGTTTTATGTAAAGGGAGATAATGTGACAAATGTTGTTGCCTTCCAGCAGCTTTCTACTTCCCTAGTCATCCCTGTCTTTCATAAGAAAAATGGTAAACAGTAACTTTCTTCCTTCCTATTGCTTTGAAGGAGATGGGATGGTCATGGGGGAGAGGAAGTGGACTCTCATCCCTACACTGGCATTTATGTCCAAGCCAAATTGGTATTTACAGAAAGACTTCACCACCTCCGGGAAGATGAGGTTGGGCAGGACCACCTGCCCTGCACTGTCTATTCTATGCAAAACCAACTCTGTAATTGCGTCTAATCACTCCATAAGTGGTGAGGTTTTAGAGGAAAAAGAAAATAGTGTGAGGATTTTAAACAAACTAGTATGCTACTCTCACCCCCAAGCAAGTTTCTCTCCAGGAGAATGATCTCCGAAATGTGATCTGGGTGGGTGTGTCTTCTGGGTGGTCCCACACCCTGTTCCAAACTCCAAGGCAAGGGGTGCTGACATGTGAGACAGTCTCCACCCTGTCCATGGAGTAAGAAGGGTAGGAACTGTGGCAGCTGCAGGCCTGACTTGGCTGCTAGAAAATCATCACTCTTCCCCGAAGAACCATGCCCGAGGCCAGGCTTCACTGTCTTCACAGGACCAAATTCTGCAAAGCAGCCAGCAGTTTAGCCTCCTTTGGGGAGGAGTGTCGTGAGGGGTGGGTGTAGAGCTAAACACAGTCTGGCCTCAGAAAAATGTCCCTGCAATACCAAGTGAGACAAAAAAAAAAAAAAGTTGATTCAGAGAAATTCTAGAGTTTCACCAAAAAGTCTGGAATGCATTGGGTAAGTTGTAATGTGATTCAATGTGCATTCAGCTACAGAACAGTTATTTAGCACATCCATGAAGAAATCAGCGCCCAAGGTGATGGACTTGCCACCTTCTCCCCCAGAATATACTCTTTCAGGGAGTACTCAGCTTCTAAAATATCCCCTTAGCTCACTACTCCTCTTCCCATCACATTCCCCACATACATAGTCTAAGAACTTCTATATAACTTCCAATAAAAAAATAATACTTAATATAGTAAACTTGAAAAATGTTAAAAAGTTTAAAGAAGACCAAAAAAAATTACCCCTAAGGCAACCACCCAGAGAGAGACCGACTGTTAATATTTTGGTATGTCTGTTTCCAGACTTTTATGTTATGTTAATTATGAATAAATACGTGTGTATGCAATTTAATAAAGTTAAAATATTTGGAAAATTGAGTCCACATTGCTTGGACACAGTGTAGACTCTGGAATCAATTGCTTGGGTGTAATCCTAATTCCACCTCCCATTCTCTGTATCTCAGCCACAACACCTGAACAAAGTAGTACCTATGTCAGAATGTTGCTACAAAGAATAAATGAAATAATACAAGTTGAGCTTTTAAAACAGGACATAGGGCAAGTGGGATGAATATATGTGTTGTTGTTGTTATTATTAGTATTGGTTGTGACTTGCTTTTTTATACTACACACATACTTGTTTTCTGTGTCTTACAGGCAGTTTATAGGAGCGGACATTGCTCCTGCATCCCCATCAACGTGGCAGTGTCACACCTAAGATGCCGTCTAGATTGATACCATTCTCAGTAAATGCCCTGACCTTGCCAGCATCTTCCTGGGAGAGGCTGATGTGACAGGATAGCTGGGGCCAGCTGAAATGCCTGGAGGGGCACGAGATGATTGTGGAGGTTTCAGCCAAGCCAGCATCACAGCTGTCCTCAATTACCACAAACAGATGTTGGCAGCTTGACTCATTAGAAATGCAATCCGATCACCTTGGCAGTCTAATCCTCTTACTGGAAACTCCAGAGATAGGAAGACTCTGCACTCCTGATTCCTGTGGTCAGGTCAATGAAGGGTACTCTCCTTGTCCTGGGGAAAAACGTTCCCAAGCACAGACTCCATATGGCAAATCGCCATGAAGATGAGAGCAGTGGTTTCCACCTGGGAGATCTTAGTCCACCAGCTATTTGGTAATGACTGGGGACATTTTTGGTTGTCACAACTCTGAGAGGGAGGGGCCTGTTACAGGCATCCAGTGGGTTTCGTCCACGGGCACTGCTAAACATCTATAAGGCACAAGACAGCCCCACAAAACAGAGGATTATCTAACCCAAAATATCTATTAGCACCAGGACTGAGAAACCCTGATGAAAGACCTTGAGCACATAAATTAAATAAAAACCTTTAAGTTAAAAGTGGGAAAAGGCTGGCCGTAGTGAAATAGGCAGTCTCGAGTATCTATGACATAGATCACAGAGGCCAGCAGATAGGAGGTATTTATGAGATAAGGTAACTACATTTTCTGTACCTTTTCTCTAGGGTGGGTAGTGTGGGAAAGGGAATGAGAGGATATATGCTTTCCTAAGTAAAGGCTGCCATCCATAAACCAACCAACAGTGAGACTTCCAGGAACTTTCATATTAGAAAATCTAAGGGCCAGCCTCAGAGGATAAATACTTCCTCCATGATGGTTAATTTTATGTGTCAACTTGACTGGGCCATGGGGTGTGCAGATATTTGGTTAAATGTTATTTCTTGGTGTAGCTATGAGGGCCTTTCTGAATGAGATTAACATTTGAATCAGTAGGCTGAGACTAGTAGACTGTTCTCCCAGTGTGGATGGAATGAAACACTGTGCTTCTTCCAATCCACCAAAGGCCTAACTAGAATACAAAGCTGGAAGAGAAGAGAATTCTCTTTCTGTACCTGCGTTAGTGGGGACATTGGTCTTCCATTGCCTTCACACTTGGATTCAGACTGGAACTTGCACCATTGGCTCTCCTGGAACTTGTCAACTGCAGATCCTGGGATTTCTCAGCCTCCATGTTCCTGTGAACAGTTCCTTTTAATAACTCTCTTTGTGTATGCATGTGTACGTGTGCATGTATAGATGTATATATTCCATTCCTCTGGAGAATCCAGAATAATATTCTCCTCATGCTACACGGAGGCTTTGTTCTCATTCTTCCCAATTCAGTTCAAACACAACTTCCTCAGCCAGCCTTTCCCTGAGACCCTGACCTCACCTCTGTGTTCTCTCCTGTCTCAGCTCCCCTTTTGCTTCCTTCCCAGCCACTGCGTCCACTCGTAAAGAATGCAGAGATCTTGACTCATTCATTCATTGTTCTGTCCCCAGGAGTTTGAATCCCAGCCTCACCACTTACCTGTGTGAACCAGTCAAGCTACCCATTTTGTCAAGTCTAGGATACCATCGATTTAAAACACACCACTATTTACTGTGAAACTCACAAAGAAACAACAACGTTGAGTAAACACTATGCAGAGATCATGGCTTGTAAGATGCATCCTGATTTCAGATATATTGAAATGTAAGAAAACATGCATATTCAAATCATGAAACATTGTGCTTAATCTCTCTGAGCCTCAGTTTCCTCCATAGAGTAGGGATGGTAATCTTCAGGCCACAGGGTTCTTACAGGTAACCCCACTATACAGCGTGGGGAGAGCAGGCCCAGCTTCTCTTTGTACCTCCAGCTCCATCTTGCACTGCCTGGGGCCTCCTGTACCTACAAAGGGCCACCCCAATCCAAGCCCAGTCCACATATGTCTCACAGCTACAAACAACTGCCCCTCAGTCACACTTTGGGCCAGTAGGCAGCACAGTCTCACCTCAGGAGGAAAGACCTAGAGGAGATGCCCATTCAGGATCTGACAGTAGATCTGGGAAGGCTTGAGCAAGGAATTCTAGGGTCCTGATGACACAGGATGGGAACAGGCTCAGGATGGGTAGGAATGCTTAGCCCAAGGACCCTTCAACCCACAGGGAGGAGTGCCTCCAAGAGAAAGCAAGATCCGGGTCCCCTCACCAGGTTAAAAGGGTAGACAGGTTACAATGATCAAAGACAATAATAGATGTAACATGCCTTGTTCCTCAACTAGTATCTAGTGGAGGCTCTACAAATGAGTGTTCACCCACCCCAGCAGAGAAAAAGTCCTACACAGAGTCCACAGTGTAGCTGCAGCTAGCTATTACTTGGTACCTACTACATGCAACACAGTGGGTTATATGCTTTCTATTCTTTTTTTATTATTATTATTTAATTAGGAGAATTGGAGATAAAACTGAAATGTAAATTGTGATCAGACTAGGGGAGGCCCTGGATGCCAGGCCAAGAAGCTTTGTTCACATGAGATCAAGATTCATATTATGAATCTCTGTTCCCATCACAGACTAGAGGAAGGAGATTCAGGAAACTCAGGGGACAGATGATTATGAAAGGAGGTCAATGAGAAAGACCCCTATGATTCTCATAGTGGGAAAGAAAAGCAAGCAATGGCAGGAAGAGACTGGAGAATAAACAGTTTGGGGTATTGGGAATGACAGGGGAAAGGAATCACTCAGGAACTACATTTTCCAGAAGACTGGGGGCAAGATGGTACCTCCGGCAGGAATAGGGAAGTTTCAAGGGAATCTGGCTTCCAAGGGAGAAGAAAGAGTCAGTTAGCTTAAAATTTAACTCTCTAGGTTATTTAGAGCACCTACTGTGTACTTGAGCTTGTTTACACTTCTCTGCCTCTCCTCTAGCATATGTCAGAAATTGTCACCATTGGTACCACTACAGAGTTCTCACAACCTGGTGAAACTATTTTTTTGGTCTCCTAATATCCATCAAGACATTATTTTTCAGTCTGTCAATGGACCCAGCTATTAACGTATTACCACAAAAACTACAATTTTGCTATAGTCCTAAAATCTAAACAGGTATCTAGGATCCATACTAATGAAACATATACAAACTATTTGCTTGCCTCCACCCTGCCCTTCTACCCACATCTAGAAACTCTGAATAGTCCAACAACTCTAGTATCAAACAGACTCAAAGTTAACATGGGACAAGAAAATAAATAAAGTTAATACAACAGTGCCATCTAGTGAGTGACAAGAAATTCAGAAGGATATGGATCTGTCTTAAATTTAGGATTCATATATTTTACCCCAACAGATCCAGTGCAGAAGAGGAATGGTATTAAATGAAGGTGTTTTGTGTCATCATAAGCCCTTAGAAAAATCCCTCTATGTGATTTGAATTTCCCAAATTTATGGGGAATCTTAATGGAGGCCATATAAAGAGAATGAAGAAGTTAGTAGAAATCCATGGTTTCCTCCAAAGTCCAACATTAAATAGCAAGAATCTAACACTAATCATGACAAGAGCTTTAGTAGAGTCCCATCTCCTGACAGTGAGCTCAGCACCCTCTCCGTGACCCTAAGCTAATAGAAGCCATGCAGCCTCAGATCCACCAGGATCACCTCCCGCTCTATGCTCATGCCCAAGTGACCTAGGGCAAGTGAGACTTCTCTAGCCTTCTGTTTCTTCATCTGCAAAATGGCAATGATGATATAGCAATGGCCATTCACAGAGAGTATTATGGGCTCTACATGAGTTATTTTAGGAAAAATCTATATATAACACAATGGTTTAGCCCTATCAAAGTGAGTTTTCTTCAAGCCTGCCCTTTCTCCTGTATCTGCTCATTTACCAAATGAGAATCAGACATCTATGCATTGGGGCACCTGGGTGGCTCAGTTGGTTAAGTGTGTGCCTTCAGATCATGATCCAAGAGTCCTGGCATCAAGCCCAGCATCGGCATCAGGCTCCCTGCACAGTGAGGAGCCTGCTTCTCCCTCTCCTTCTGCCTGCCATTCCTCCTGCTTGTGCTCTCTCCCTCTGTCAAATCAATAAAGTCTAAAAAAAAAAGATATGTATATGTCCTTTTTTTCAAAAAAGACAATTTTCATATTTTTAATAAATGCTGAAGCCCTACTATGTGCCACTCTAGACTCCAAGGACAGGCAAGTTTCCTCCTTGGTGAAATTAATCTAAAATGTGAGAGAATCTTAGAAGAAAATACAGAATCACAGCAAGAGAGACTATCATCTCCCAGAACAGATAATGAATGAGTTGAAAACTGGAAGAGGAGGAGACAAACAAAGACAAAATGAAGGAACATAGCCTATAGTCTACTAGAAATCCAGGGCAAACAACTGAGGTTACCCAATCAAGTGTCCCTTAAAAGGTGGGAGACTGAGAGTATTATCTGAAAGAAAAGGAGATATTCATCCCCCAAGACGAGTTGGCTCTGCCCTTGATCAAGCCCTCTACCTTATTTTCTCCTAGCAACTTCTCCATCACCATTCCAGGGACATGATTCCATCTAAGGACTGCCCTGGAGTTAACCACATTGCCAGATGGATGAAATTACAATCAGGGTGCCCCTCTGGCTTTCCACCTTCTCTCCCTTTTCCCCCTGGAATAGCTCACCATTTTAGATAAGACAGCAGCCAGCAATGTTTTTGGTGTTCCAGTTTATCTGGTTTAGGGCTTATTGCCATCCAAGAAGGCTGGTCTCCCTTAATCTTCAGCTTTGCACATCACAAGGCCAGATCTGCCTGCCAGTGGATCAAAATTAGCACTTTCCAAAGTTATATGTTACACTACCAAACATTTTGATTTTTCTCTAAAAACATTTTTTAAGCCCTATAATCCCATGCATTGGCTTGGAAGATACAAAGTTAAACAGGTTTCTTTTGGAAAGGCTTCTAAATCCTCAATATCCTAATAAGAATTGTGAATTTCTGATACATTGCACGCTATAGTTCACAAAATTATTTGGCAGTGGAACCCTTTCTGCAGAGTCTCTCTTGGAAATAAACTTTGCAAAAGGCTAATTTCAGGTCTGTCGGGCTCTTGCTCTTCCTGCAGACTTTGCTAGAACCTGTGTCTCATGAAGCATTTTCTAGATCATAGCTCCCTACCCACAGTCCCAAATCCAAGTGATCAATGCTACTCCTCTTCTCCCACGACTCTGTAAATATTTATACCACAGCCTCTGTAACACTTTGGTGTCTTTCGCTGACTTTTCATGTGTCCGTTTTTACTTTATTGTAGGTCGCTTTGGTTCAGGAAACTTGCTTTATATGCGAGGCTCGAGGGAAGCTCATGAAAATCCCTGGTGCCTGCATATGTGATACAGGCAGGGAGGGAAGGAAGAAGGGGGAAGAGGGCAGGCCTGACTCTGATTAAAAAGATCGGAGACCCAGTGCCACCATTTGACTTCTGATCAATCACAACTTTTCTGGGCCTCATTTCCTCCTCAGCCAAACAAGACTGAAAACATGTGCCCTCACTTCCTCCTAGAATGGATGGAGGGCTCTAACGAGATCATCAATGCAAGCTCAGCCCATAACTGGAAAGTACGAGGTCGATGTAAAATCACATCATAATTAGCACAGGGCCAGAACATTCCATTCATGTCTTCCCCAAAGAGGCAAGGGTGTCATGCCCACAGTGTAATAGGCTAATCCAGCCCACACAGATGTTGAACTAGGAAGCACCCCCCCCCCCCAGTTCCCCAAATAATGCCTCTTTCTAAATCCTAATGCTTGGAATTTCTATGACACAAGATAGATGGTTCCATTCACATTAAATGCAGTTGAAGATACTTAAAATGTGCAGATTATGAGCATGAATTCCTTTCCTGGAAGAAATTTCTGAAGGGGAGAACTCCGAGCCATGAAAATGAGGTTCAAAGAAATATATGCACAGCTTTTTAAAACAATTGAGTTGGGAGCCACAAAGGGAAATAATACCTTCTCCAGAATTTTATTTAGGGAAATATTCAGATTAACTTTTGCTGAACGCCTACTTGAAGGAAGTATGCCAAACATTCTCAAACAAACGACAGCATATTTGTTGCCACCCAGTTAACTGCAATTGTTGGGAGGAATCCACACTATCAGGTTAGAAAACCAGATACCGGATCTAAGCCTGAATTCAACAACAACAACAAAAAAATTAAATAAAATTGCTAATAAATGAGAATTTGTTTTTCTGGGAACAGGACAAGTGTATCCACGTTGTAAAGCCTCTGCAGAATCCAGGCTGTGGCTTGTTATCTGATGATCTAAATGGAAGCCATTTTTGTAATTACTTTTATTGTTAATAAATTCTCCCCAGTTTGGATGAGACCATCAACATGTTAATGTGAATTTCGAATTTGAAAGAGAAAACCAGAGAGCAGTCACAATCAAGGTGACCGGATTTCTCCCAATTACTGCCCCCAATTATTTCCATACCTATCGCTGACATGTTTAATCTCCTTCTCCTGGCCTAACCGACAGCTCGCGGGGAAGAGGCATGCTAGCTAAGACATTGCTCAGCAGAGAGTGTAGGTCCAATTTAAATAATTAGAAGCCTATTTCATTTCTTCTCTCCTTGTAAGTGCACTTGAAGGGAATGCACATGCCAAGCTTCATGCCTTTAACTCGTTCAGGGATGACTTATTGACTTTTCTTTTAGCCCATGTCTCTACTAGCCCTTGTCTGTGTGTCTTCTAGGACACTGAGGATAATTTAAAGCTATTGAATGATAGTCAATAAGCAAGGGGCATCTCTATAGCCTGGCTTAAAGGTCTTTGATCTAGTAAATCATCAATTACTGCTGCCTGGGTTAGCCTTCCCGTTAACCGTGTGACCTGGACTGTCCCTCTTATTCTTCAAGCAGGATGAGCACAGGAGCAGCACAGAGTTTTCTGCTGATGAAGTGGGTCTGCAGTTCACTTGGGCTTGGGACCTGTCTCCACTGTCTGCAAAGTGCCTGCCCTCCTCTCCTCAAGTGGTTAGAAATCTCTTTCCAGATGGCAAAGGCCCGACTCATAATTTTGTTGCTTGACTTAGAGACATTCATATCTGTCCCCTTCATTGATTACAGGCCTCTGAGTGGCAGAATTTATGAGGTTCTGGAGACTCAACATGCTCATCACTGTCCCTGTATTGCTCTAAGTGCAATTCAAAGATACTCACTGCAAATGAAGATCCTCTGGTCAGAGATCCTCATTCCATACACTTGAAAGGGATTCTAGGCATTTTCATTGTTAACCCCTGAATTCCACTTGGATAAAGCTGGATAAAGCTACCAGCAATTTGCTGCAGGAGCATACGAAAGGTTAGGAGGGGATCAGAGATTCCCTGAGATGTCTCACCCATGAAGGTGCCAAGAAAGTGATGGTTGGAAATGGGAGGGATGATGTTCTGGACAGAAAGAACAGCAGGTGCAAAAGTTCATGGAAATAAGACTGCAGAGTTCGTTTAGGAATTTGGAAATCATCTAACAAATAGGAACCTGAAATACACACTAAGATTGAAGGTATGATAGGAATTTAAATTGACAAGGAAGTAGGGGTCAACCACAGAGGCACTTGAATGTAGTTCTTTAGACAGTAAAGGCAGAGATCTGGTCCAATATTTAAAAATGGATTTAAGTAATCAGGAAATTATAGAGGCATGGAAAGGTGACCAAAATTATTATTCAATAGTAAAATACCTTTGTCTCCTACCTACTTCATATTTATCCAATCTCATATTTACTGACTATCTACCATGTCCAGACACAAGAGTAAGCTCAGGAGAAACAATGCTAAACAACAGAAAGATGATCTCCCTTCCATCACAGGGTTTACAGTTCAGCATTGACTATGCGGCAGCCACTGGAATAGCCACTGGATTAGCAGATAAGAACCTAAAACAGCACCTTGCACACACAAACTTGTATACATATTTATACGTGTCATAATAAACCACAAGAAAGATAGGAATAGGGCAGCCCGGGTGGCTCAGCGGTTTAGCGCATGCCTTTGGCCCAGGGTGTGATTCTGGAGACCCGGGATCAAGTCCCACATCAGGCTCCCTACATGGAGCCTGCTTCTCCCTCTGCCTGTGTTTCTGCCTCTCTCTCCCTCTCTCTGTGTCTCTCATGAATAAATAATAAAATCTTAAAAAAAAAAAAAAAGATAGGAATAAAATGTTAGAGGACTAAGTGAAGAAAGAGTACTTGAGAAGAGCCATAAAGCATGGACAACATTTCTGACCAAGGGAAGATGGAGAAATAATGCATTTTAGTTAGGAAAAAGCAATTAATGAGAAATGGAGCAGAGACAATGAGAGTAAGAACTAGGGACAGACATGACACCAGACCCTGCGTATATCCCTTGTCCCTCCACTTCAGAATAAACCCTCAAAGCAGGAGTATTACCCGCATTTTATATGCATGAAGACAATTCTTCAACGAGTTGAAAAAATTCCAAAGATAACAAAGCAAGTAAGTGAGAGTCAAGAGTCATTCATATTCATTCATTCAGTTTACTCAACAAATATTGATTGAGCAGCTACTATGTGATAGGCAGATTTGTCCTGCACCAAAGTTCCTATCATTTTTCTCTACAATACTTTAAAAATTAATAACATAAATAAAATTAACACTGACAGGTAATAGCACGAACAAGAAGAAAATGAAGGCGATTTAAGAAAGGATAATAACGTTTACAGCAGGTTTTACGCTTTGCAAAGCATTTTTACATACAAACTCCTAAATATAAGGAAGAAAAAGGGTGGGTCGCCTGGGTGACTCAGCAGTTTAGTGCCTGCTTTTGGCCCAGGGTGTGATCCTGGAGTCCTGGGACTGAGTCCCACATTGGGCTCCCTGCATGGAGCCTGCTTCTCCCTCTGCCTATGTCTCTGCCTCTGTGTGTGTGTGTGTCTCTCATGAATAAATAAATAAAATCTTTTAAAAAAAATGTTTAAAGGAAGAAAAAGAGTCTAATGTCTGGTAAATAGTAGGTATGAAATGTCTGACCTTTCAACTTTATCCTGAATTCTTAAAATCTTCAGTTCTTAAGGGTTTTGTTTTTTGGTTTGGTTTGGTTTGGTTTGGTTTGGTTTTACTGTTTTTAAGAGGAAAGGATAAAAAAAAAAAATGGCCCATAATCTCACTGCCCAAATTTCTCATTAATTTTTTAACTTTTTATTTTAAAATAATTTTAGACAGAGTAAATAGAACAGAGGTCCCATAATTCCTTCATTAAGCTTTCCCTAATTTTAGCAAATGACATAAACATACTACAATCATTAAACCAGGAAATTATCACTGGTTCAATGCTAATAGCTGAACTATAGATCTTATTTACCAGTTTTTCTCCTACTGTCCTTTTTCTATTCCCATACCTCACATTGAATTCAGTTGTTGTGTCTCTTTAGCTTTCAATCAAAGACAGTTCCTCAATCTGCCCTCGTCTTTTAAGATACTGATACTTCTGATGAATACTAGCTAGTTATTTAGTAGAATGTCTATCAATTTGGGTTTGTCTATTATGTTCTGACAATTCCTTTAAGATTATATATTTCAGGCATGTTACAGAATGCCACAAAAGCAAAAACAATGCTGTGTCCTTCTCAGGACATCCTATCAGGAGGAACATAATATCAACATATCTTATTACTCGTGATACTAACTTTGATCACATGGTTAAGGCAACCTCCATTGGGTTTCTCCACTGTTACTCTTTCTCCCTTTAATTGATAAGTATGGGTCAGGTACTAATACACTATTTCTCCTCAAACGTTTGCCCACTGATTTTAGCATCGATCCATAGATCTTCCCTGCAACAATTACTGCTGTGATGTTGCCTGGTGGTGATTTACTATTTCCCACATTCCTTCTCCATATGTAGGTTGGAATGCCTCTGAAAAGAACTGTCTCTTCTCCAATTTATTAATTTCTTTGATTATTTACATCAGGATAAACACAAGCATATTTATTTTTAAGATTATTGTTATTTATCATGTTTTTCACGTTGAACACTTTGCCCATTGGGAGTTCCATTAGCTGTGCTTCTGTTTCCGTTTCATATAGCTTCTTCTTTTTAATTTTTTTTAGACCTTCTTTACTTTCTGATACTGTAAGATGCTCCAGGCTCATCTTGTATTTCCCTGCCCCAGCCCTAGAGTCAGTAATTTCTCCCCCAAGGAGCCCTGATTTATTTTAATCAAAAATGAGATTTAGAAATAAGATCTAGGCTCCATATATGCTCATTGCTACTGGAATGCCATAGTTCCTTGGCCCTCTAAGCAGACGACATTGGGAAATACAAATGGTTTGTATACAAACCCATGCTTATACTTTAATTTATATATACTTCTTTATCAATTTATCTGTATACATATTTTTAAAACATTGGTTTATACGGATACGTCCAATTCCAACCCAACAACACCACTGACTCTAGTCTTCCCCCTTTTTTTTTTGCTTATAACATCTTTCTCCAACATTGAGAAGCCTGGCTCTCATTATTAATAATATACGCACTTATTTGTTCAACTGAAGTGTAACCATAGAATGTTTAGTTGTAGAACTGCTAAACTATACTCCTGTGACAAAGAGACTGACTGAGTACAGCATTTGTGCCCATTTCTTTTCACTTTTAACCTTACAGCATCCAGCCGAAATACAGTTTTCCAAAATTATCTAGGTTACTTATTTCCCCAAGTCTTTCAGTATTTCCAATTATTATACAATTGGGTTTATTTACTACTACTTGTTTCCTATTTGGGGCCCTTGCCCCAATATCTTGGTTGATTGTAAGCATATATTTATTTTAAGAGGTATTTTAAACAGTATCCAAGATGAGTTGTTTTTTTTTTTTTTTAATCAATTCAGAGATACAGACATCTTTGTTGAGCTCCTGCCATGTTCCAGGGACAATCTGGGTATTTTATTATATATGACTATAAAGACATAGTATGTTACTTTAATGATCAACACCTAGGTTATGAAACTTTATGCCAAGAAAAAAAACTGATTTACTTTATCCAGCAAAAGGTGGTGCCCCTTTTCTCTTACCCTCTTTTTAACTATTTGTCAACCTTATGGATCTGTAGATTCTCTTGAACTAATTATTTCCATAGCCTAAAAATGTATTTGAAATAATGAGGCAAATATTACAATTTCTCTACAAAACATTAATGCAAGGCTCTTGTTTGTTTTTTAATTAGCTGTCACTATTGATGATTTACCCTATAAGATGAGAATATTGGTACTACATGTGTCAATACAAAGACCACCCTTGAGGACTCTGAATAATCTAGATTTGGGCCTTTAGAAAACAAGATTGTCCCCAGTGTTTACAAGAACTTTCTGAAAGATGTCCATGGGCAAGACATTGGTCCCACCTGACACAGACCTCTGTGCCTCACATAGTTCACAAATGAGTTGGGAGAACTGGATAGTGGATAATAATATAGTTTTTGCATTATTTTGCTGTGTGCCTTTAGGTGAATTTCTGAGCAGCAATTTCCTCATTTGTAAGGAGGGATAAACAATACATATAATTTATATATGTGTGTGTGCATAGTTTATATATATAAATATATATCTTTTGTATATTATATAATATATATTTATCCCTCTTTACAAATGAGGAAACAGAATTGTGAAATTGTGTGTACAGAACTCTTTGAAGTTTTCAACATGTATAAAGTACTTAGAAAATGTCAGCTATTAGAAAAACAGGAGAGAAGAAGCCATAAGCTACTCTTAATGGCAGAGAACAAACTGAGGGTTAATGGAGGGATGGGTGATAGATATTAAGAAGTACACTTTTGATGAGCACTGGGTGAAGTAAGTAAGTAAAGAATTACTGAATTCTACTCCAGAAACCAATATTGCACTATATGGCAACTAACAAAACTTAAGTAAATAAATAATAAAATATTTGTAAAAGACAAGTCAGCTATTAGAACTATCATCATTTCATTGTTATTCAAAAGATAAACAACAGTAGTACATGTTGCCCAATAACTGATAGTGTTTTAAAAAAAGAGTCATCATTTGAAATGAACAAGAGACAAAGAACTAACATTTTTTTAGACCTTGTAATAATCTAATCCTAAAAATAATTTGGTAAGGTCAATATTAATAAATTTATCTGTAAAACAAAGATAAGTAACCTTGGATACGTAATCAAGGTCATGTAACTACTGAGTGACAAGGCTGGGCACAGATCCAGATTTTACCACTACAAAAGAATACTGGGGAGTGAGTTAAATCTTTTAGAGACAAACACTTGAACATCAGAAAAGTATCCTGAATCATTGTCAAGTGGATCCATAACAGAACCCTAGAAGTAGCAGAACCACTCCAAAGTCTAGGACATGTAAAATAGAGTACAAGAGGCTTGGCAACAGGACCTGGTTCCTGGGCAGGAACATTCCTCTTAGGAAAATAACTCTGGATTTTTAAGGTCAGGATTTATCCCAAATATTCTGTGTCACTATTACCATTCACATTTTGGGGCTAAGTTACCATTTCCATAGATCTAAGCTACAGTAGAAGAATTTAAAAGAATTTGTACCTGCCATCTGAAATTGGCAGCCTTTCAAGGCCTGCAAACCCATTTTGTTTGGGAGACATTGCCAAATCGAATCTGAATGCTTTACAATTCTGCCTGGAAGCCCCCTAGCCTTCAGATTCCCCAGTCTGTTACTTTAGACCAATCCTCTTCATCCATATACCTTATGTGCCCAGCCCCTAAGTGAGATAGATAGATAGATGATAGATAGATAGATAGATAGATAGATAGATAGATAGATAGATGATAGATAGATAGATAGATAGATAGATAGATAGATAGATAGATGATAGATAGAAACCCAGGCAGAGTGGCAGCCCAGGGAGACCCTTCGAGGAACAGCAGAGCGAACCCTGGCCACACTCTCAGAGAACAACTGGAAGCCAAGTTCCTGGGAAATACCCCCTGTGGCCACTACAAGTTCAAGTTCCCTCAGGCAGTGCGGACAGAGAGTAGCCTTGGTGCCAAAGTATTCTTCTTCAAAGCCCTGCTATTAACTGGAGACTTCTCTTGGGCCAGCAAGAAGGACCATCACGTCTGGGTCTGTAAGGAGGAGCTGGGCGACTATTTGAAACCCAAGTATCTGGCCCAGGTTAGGAGATTTCTCTTGGACCTCTGATGGGCAGTGCCACCTGTGGACAATACTCGACCAGGCCTGGGATGGTGCCTCAAGGACATCATGTACTTATCCCATCTTTGCAGGGAACAGCATGCAGCCAACTAAATTCAGAGAAATAAACAAGTTTATCATTAATATATATATATATATATATATATATATATATATATATATATATATATATGTAATCTCAGGCTCCACTCTAGATTGAGTTACTCAGAATATGCAGGATGAGGCCAGGATGGAGATCATGTAAAGGCTCCCATTCTCACCCAGGTTGCTAATGAACAACCAATGTTAAATAAGAATTACTGGTCTAAGCCCTGTTCTCAATCTGTCCATCAATTTTTTTTTCTGTCTTGTGTTTCTCTCACTCTTTTATAGTGGCTGAATAGTGTTCCCCCAAAATTTGTGTTCATTTGGAACCTCTGAACATGATCTCGTCTTTGCAGATTAAATCAGTCAAGAATCTCAAGATGAAATCATTCTGAATTTAGGCTGGACCTTAAATCGAAGGACCGGTGTCCTTATAGGAAGAAGAGAAGACATGAGGAAACACACAAGGAAGAAAGATGTGATGAGGGAGTCAGACACTGAAGTGATCATCTATATGCCAAGGAATGGCAAGATTCCCAGGAACCACCAGTAACTAGGCAGGGGCAAGGAAAGATTTTTTCCTAGAGTCTTCAGGGGGAGTATGGCTCTATTGGCACCTTAATTTCAGACTACTAGCCTCCAGAACTGTAAGAGAATAAATTTCTGTGTTTAACCCACCCGGGTTATGGCAGCCTTGGGAAACTAATGCACCCTCCCGTTAATTCACCTAATGCCTGTTGAGAACTACTCAAATATCCTAAATATCTATGGATGTTCTTGTGCCTCCAGAAATAAACTGAAACTATCCTAAAAAGTAAAGGCACCGGAAGGACTATAGGAAGACAGTGACTGCTCACAAGAGACATAGTCAAATAGCTTTGAGAATCTAGAACCTTCCAGGGACCTATAGAACCAGTTAGCGGAAGGAAATCCAGGCTTCCTTAATACATTTTCGCATCACTTCATTTACTCTCTATTAGTGGCAGTGGAGAACATGACTTCTATCTTTAGTGCCCTAACCACTAAAGAAAATAAATTCACTGTTAAGTCAGTAAAGTCTTATTGCCTTCTCTCTGATTGTCTCCCCTCTTCCCCGTGGTCTCTGTATTTCTCATGTTTCATAGTTGTTCTGCATTTCTTTTACTCCTGTACCCTCTTCTTTTCTGCCAAATGGGGTAGCAGCTCAACATCTAAAAAGTTTCACTTCCCTCTCAGGCAACAGCCACTTCCACAAAACAACCCTCCAAATGGCAACATTAGGTTGGTTCATCTTTAAGCGAAATGAGTTCCACACCAGAAGTTATGGCTGAGTCACAGGCAGTGATGCAGGGACCCAGGATATATTGGCCACCCAGTACATACTTGGCTTTTCCAACCTTCAGTACAACCTGAGCATCTTTGTGACAGTGAAGGAATGGCAAGTAAGATTTAGGATAAATACTTCCCAGCCTCACCACCACGGGCCCCTGCTATACTCATTCATGATTTCTGGAAGCCTTTCCCCACTCTGATTACAAGTCCCTCAGTACTTTCCCTCCTTAAAAATCCAGTTCACTGATGGGAAAACAATAACCCCCAAAGTTTCTACAAAGTCAAAGACATATATAGAGTTCCCAAGGGATAAATTTGTTGTTGTCCTCTTTTCAAACTACAGTTATATGTTGATTTGTCTTCTCTCTGAATACTCCACCAAAATATAATTCCTGCAGGAATGATCTGAGATAACCTAATATTGGTTGGAGACAGGATAGAGTCATCCCAAGAATTCTTGCATTGGGCTATATTTCAAACAGCTCTCCTCCTTATTAGCAGGGTTTGTCAGGAGTGAAAAACACCAATAAGGAAGGAAAAGTCAGTGGGGAAGAATAATTCTAACAGTTCCACTATTTGAAATGCTTTCTACTGTTAACACTTCACAGAACAAACACCTCTATCCATGGGGTCCCCAAGGTTCTCTGCACATTCCAATAACCAGAGAGGCTTTTTAAAATCCTCGTGTCCAGGAAACTTTTAAAAATCCTGATGCCCAGCTCATCTCCCAGAATAATTGAATGGGAATGTCTGGGCATGTGAGTCAGTTATCCACAGTTGTTAAAAATCTCCAAGAGATGGGGTAACTGGGTGGTTCAGTTGGTTAAGCATCCAGCTCTTGTCTCAGCTCAGGTCTTGATCTCAGAGTTGTGAGTTGAAGTCTTGCATTAGGCTCCACGCTGAGCATGGAACCTACTAAAAAAAAAAAAAAAAAAAAAAAGATCTCCAGGTGATTTTAATGTGCAGCAATGTTTGGCATACCAAATGGTTGCCCAAATGACCAGATATTTAGGTCCTTACCATGGCTCTAAGACTGTGCAAAATGGAAATAAGATTATCTCTCCCTCTCTACCAAAAAAAATAGATTTTCAAAGACAAGGGGCTTTGAGATTCTTAGAGAAAAACATTATGTAAATACAGGCTATTATTATTGCAAGTTGGCAGGTGTCTGGGATATATATTTCATTCTCTTTAATCATCCAGATGAGGCCAAATGTCCCAGGGATGTGGAGTCAGCCCATCATTATGCCTAATGGGTACTGAGGATACAAACACAGGTGTTGTGAGCAGCGGCAGGAGCAATCACTGAGTTCCCATCTACCACTGGGACAACCTTCAGCTGTGTGCTTTCTTGGAGGCAAATCCCCACTAAGGTCTAGGATCTGTCTCTATTCACTCCTAGCTCAGCATTGTGTACTGCAGAATAAGTGGTCTTTTCCTTGCTGCTTGCTGGGTATAAAGAGGAATAGACTTTTACTCTTTTATCACAGACACATCTACCCTCATCATGCAAAATGAGAGTTTAATATTAATTCAGCCATCTGAGTCTAATTGAACATTAAAACACCCCAATCTAATAGCAAAGTCTAGAACTGCTGACATGCCACACAGGAACCTCCCGAGTCTTGTTTTTCCTGTAGCAGTAACTATAGCAATAAAAGGTTGGAGGAGAGTATAAATATTTAAGGCCCAAAATAAATCTTTAAATGTTGAACAACCGGGTTATGTGATAGGTAAAGTGGAGACTGGTCCCGAGATGGCAGCTCGTCGAACAATGATAGAAACAGCAAAACCTTGGCCATTCCTTCCCTATCAGGACAGCATTAGTGTATGTCAGCTTGGTAATAGCCTAACTGGGTAGAGCCAGCAGATGGTATTTTTATGGCCCTATATAAACAGTATTAAGTCATTTTAACTCTTTCTCCAAACTCAGTTTTCCAAACTAGGCTGCAGTTATCCACCTCTCTCAGCCTCTACGATGCCTATGAGGAACAGAGCCAGCATTGATTAGCACCCATTATGCACTTGACGCTCCTCATAGGGACTTATTAACTCCTATTTACAGGGAATACCTAAGAAGGGCAGAGCCAAGGTATGAACTATGTGTGTGATTTCATGGCTGTGGTTCCTCCCACTATCGCTTCACTGTCTTCAACTTTTATTTGCATTGATTAAATGTACAGGAAGGGAAAATCAGCTGAAAACTGCGTGCTGAACGGCTGTCCTCCATGACTGAGAGTGTGCAGATCAGTATGGCCTGTTCCTATTTGAAATTATTGCTACTTAGAGTTTCTCATGTGTTATTTGATATATCGATTATTCCATTTTACACTTGCAAAAAGTATTGTCTCCTCAGATATGAAATTTTATGACTTGCCGCTTCAATCGAATTAATTTCACCATGCATTGATTAAACTCCCATGTAAGCATTTCAGCATTTTAAAGCAGTTTTCAAAAAGGTAAAATCATGACTCTCATTCAAAATCATATATGTCAAAGATTTTATTCAATTCATTAATTAATGAGGGAACAAGTGAGATATATATAGCCAATTTCATAAATGAATGCTAAGGTTGCTGGGTCACATGCAAAATTGACGGATGTCTTACAGGGGGCAATAACCTACGACCTCAGAGGTTATCACTTCCAATAAATGGGCATTATTTGCATCTCCGCTGGACAAAAATCGACAGGTTACCTATGCCCTTTCTAGAGTTGTAAAATAGATCAATCAATAGAAAAATCAGGCCCAGGGCTGAGCTTAAGCATACAGTGATACCTTTTGCTTATTTCCAAGTTTTGGATAATTTTTGTGACAGTGTTCAAGACACTGAAGTGGTAGAGGTATATGTAGACAGTGCCTAGGAAGATCAAATCACTACCTGCAAAGCCCTACAGTAAAGTTTCAGGTACACTTGGATAGATTCATAATTTGAAAGTGGTCTGTAAATAATCAGGCAATACTGTAGTGTAAATTGTACACTTCTGTGCTATAGTAAACCAATGGAAGATTATTGTAAGCTGAGTTGCTTAGGGAAGGAAGGTATCTTGGAAAAGGAAGTCATCTTGTGAGCAGAGCTTGGCAGAAATTGTAGGGTGTGGTTTAATGAGGATGATACAGAAGAGTGATCCAGATCTGTGGGAAAGTAAAGGTAGACCAAAGCGATAAAGCTGGTCAACAGTAGTTTGCCACCTTGGCAGCACACGTGAGGAGCTTTTCTAAAATCCTAATGGCCACACTGCAGAACCAATGGCAATGGGACTTTGTTAAATCTCTAGGCTCTTGGTGCCCCCATGCCCATCTCCTCAGTAAGAATCTGCAGATAAACAATATCATCCAAGTGATTCATTGCACATCGACACTTGAGATGCTGCAAGATATTCTTTTTTTTAAAAGATTTATTTATTTATGAGAGAGAGAGAGAGAGAGAGGCAGAGACACAGGCAGAGGGAGAAGCAGGCTCCATGCCGGGAGCCCGACGTGGGATTCGATCCCAGGACCCCAGGATCGTGCCCTGGGCCAAAGGCAGGTGCTAAACCACCGAGCCACACAGGGATTCCCTGCTGCAAGATATTCTGCTGCAGATTCCCACCATCCCTGACATCAGAACAGTTTCGAGTACTCAATTTACATTCAACACCTCAGGTCCCTCCCTTAGAGTGTTGACGATTCAGAGACAAAATCAATAGAACATAGG
This sequence comes from Canis lupus familiaris, assembly GCF_011100685.1. Taxonomy (NCBI): domain Eukaryota; kingdom Metazoa; phylum Chordata; class Mammalia; order Carnivora; family Canidae; genus Canis; species Canis lupus. Next base: position 54,188,628 of record NC_049229.1, on the reverse strand, counting down.
AATTAACAAGTATCCTTGTTGTTATCAAGGAGTTTGAGAAGCAAGGAAAGTAGATTCACATTTAAAGGACCTTTGTGTTGATGGAGGTAGTTTGGTTTGATCTATTGATCTGACAGTGAGTGGTTCTTAATCTGAGCTACACATAAAATCACCTGGAGATGCTTTTCAAAAATACAGCTATGGGGCATCTGGGTCGCTCAGTTGGTTAAGCATCTGCCTTTGGCTCAGGTCATGATCCCGGGGTCTTGGGATCCAGTCCCACATCAGGCTCCCTGCTTGGCAGAGAGTCTGCTTCTCCCTCTCCCTGCTGTTCCCCCTTGCTTTTGCACTCATGCTCACTCATGCTCTCTCTCTCTCTCTGTCTCTCTCTCTCTCTGTCAAATAAATAAACTGGAGATCTGTTGGCTCTCCTGGGTCTCCAGTTTGCTGCATTCAGATCTTAGGACTTGTCAGACTCCATAGTCACATGAGTTGATTCCTGACAATAAATCATATATATATATATATGTGTGTGTGTGTGTGTGTGTGTGTGTGTGTGTGTATAGATATCTATATATATAATAGGTATGTATACATATCAAATATATACACATGCTCTAACAAGGGAGTCAGCCACCATCAGTTGGATTTAATGGAGATTCAAAGACAAGAGAGAAGAGGAAAAGTAGGCTTAAGATATGCCCTTTCTGGAGGCTGTCAGCATTGGGAAGCTGAGGATCCACTGACTAGAGCTGGGGCACTCTACATGACTGATTTGGGGAATATATTTGTCTTTCTCTCATTGCTCTGAATTGGGGCAGGGGTAAAAATTAGGAAAGCTAGCAGTCATTGACCAAGTTCTGACTCTTCTGAGCCAACTGCTGCAGAGGTTGTGGATCAGAATTCTATTGTCACATATGGTCTGGCCCTTGTCTGTTTGTATATTCACTCTCATATGCTAAATGAATCCCCAACATTATCAGGTTCCCACTTCCCCAATTTTTTAATGACTTTTTTAATCTGTTCAATACTATTTGGCCACAACCACATTTACATTTATACATTTAGATCTTTCCAGACCTTAACCTTATCTGGATTCAACTTTATAACAGGGGAAGTATTTGACAATTAGGTTTTAGTATTATCTGTTGACAAGCCCATCAGATCAGGAGACAACTGACAATAAAAGATAATTTGTTATACTCACTGATCCCTGAGAAAAGGCACCATGCTACTCCATGAGGGGTCTACACCAGAAAGCAAGGGAATTGATCAAGACGTAGGGATTGAGGGAGACATGGACAAGAGCCTTTATCCTGGTTTCCACAGGGAGAAACAGACAAATGAGGGTAAATGAGTTTAAGATTGGTTAGTTTGAGCCAGGGCATGGAGAGCTACTCTCAGGAGTGGTTCTTGAGAGGCTGGGGAAGTTTCAGGAAGGGTATGTATGGAAGACTCCAGAATCTGTAATGCTGTCAGGATTCTTAGCTGCAAGTATCAGAAACCAACTCTGGCTAGTGGGAGCAAAAAGGACATTTATTAGAAGGATATCAGCATCTCTCAGGCTCAAGAGGAGACTCAAGAAGTGGACTTGGAAAGTAGGAGGAAAATACTGAACTCCGGGTCTGGCAGGGAGAACAATTTGTCTGCTTCCTGCTGCTATTTTTTGCCATAAAGAGTGACTTCTACTGTTCTGACATCTTTACAACACTCCCTCCAAGAGTCTACATTATGGGAGATAGCCCCCCATTGGTGTAGCCCAAGTCATTTGTTCATATTAGCTTGTGCAGGTATAAGAAGGAGGAGACCTGGGGTGGGGGGAGTAGTATCTATGACACACCATGGCCTTATGTGAACTTCCTTCAGATATACTAGGCAGTGAAGGGCTTAGAATATGGACCACCAGAAAAATTAAAAATGTCCATAAGAGTCCCCTCTCTCCACTCAGCTGTTCTTGCTTAGGACTGAAACCCAGACACTTAAAGTCTATGGTGTGTAAGATGTGTGATGTGTGTAGACCACTCTGGCAGAGAGACAACTAGATCACTTCCATCCTGGTACCAGCAGAGGATCCATCATGGAACATGTCTATGCTTGTGCCATGCTCATTTCCCCATACTCTCCATCCTCCTTTACCGGATATTACTGAATATCCACCATGGCAGCCACTCCACCTTGGCAAGGTGCACGTAGATGCCACCACCTCTGGCCTTTCCACTTTCCTTTCGCTAGTGAAGACAATAATACCCTTGTGCAGGGAACAGAACTGGACATATGTGACTTTATTATTTGCACTGATATAAACATTGTTAATCTGAAAATTGGACTCCAATTTACAAACACCCTACTGTCCTGTCATTCCTGAGCCTAGGACATCCACCTGTCACCTCTTCCCCTAAATACTTACAGCCCATATATTCCCTATCAGACACCTGAGGATGTTGCCTTATACCACCGATTTGTGAATGTTAGTCTTATTCATTTCTTCTTTCCAGCATTTGAAGAGATCCTGAAACATAATCTTCTTTGAAAAACTGATTTTCAAAGTGACATACTAGAATAAAATCCAGGCAAGTCAGTTATCCAGGTATTTTGATGCCACTGTTCTGAATATATGGCAACACTTGGTCATCAGTTGTGGGTTTCAGTGTCTATTCATTCCTCACGTTTGGTGCTTTGTATACCACTAGTCTGAAAGTGGAATTTCAGGATTCTGTCTTCGTTCTCCACCACTCAATTCCTTTGATCCTAAATTTGTATTCCTGCAATTGCTTATGCTAGTGCAAGTTTTTCTGCCTGATGTATTTTTAAATCTATTGGTGTCAGTATAGCAAAGCTAAGACAATAGTATCCCACAAAATTGGGACCCAGACTCTTTGTTCAGTGACCAGCACGGAGTTCGGATGACTTCTGGTTGTGAGATAGTCTTAAAGATGGTGATGATGATTCACAAATAAACAGAGAAAGTCCATAGCCCTAGCTGGATCCGAATTAAACAGCTTCTATTGCCTCACCGAGAATACACACCACTTATGTCTCTTGTCAAAAGTCAGTCTCTGATATGCGTCATCCAGTTCCCACATACTATGTTTCACACCTGCTAAATCTCTAGGTATGGGGAATACAATTTACTGCTTCATGCTGGGCTCTGTCTAAAGGCTTCTATTTGCTTCTGTTGACTGAGTTTTTGGAATAGGTTAAAGGATTTCTGTATGTGAGGTTTATTGAGCACTTTGGCTGTGTGGGGAAAACAGGAGCAAATTTTCAGTTATTAACCTAGTTACTTCTTGGACCACTGAAATATTCTATTGAGGGTGCCAGCTGGGGTTAGCCACAGCACCAGAAGAGGCAGCAAGGGCATCCAGGACACAAGAAATATCAGTCACGGGATCCCTGGGTGGCGCTGCGGTTTAGCGCCTGCCTTTGGCCCAGGGCGCCATCCTGGAGACCCGGGATCGAATCCCATATCGGGCTCCCAGTGCATGGGGCCTGCTTCTCCCTCTGCCTGTGTCTCTGCGCCTCTCTCTCTCTCCCTCTCTCTGTGACTATCATAAATAAATAAATAAAAATTAAAAAAAAAAAAGAAATATCAGTCACATTAAATGTGCCATACCATGCACCCATTAACCTCCTGATGGGCTAGGATTTGTAAAGGTGCTGAGTATTTACAGACCCTCATCCTATGACACTGACCAAGAGTTACAGGTAGATACTGGGGCAGAAAGGCTACATGAGGGTCGCATCAGTGTGTAAACTGACAAATATGAGCCCCTTTCTTCAGATTTACATTGCACTGATTTTTAAGAACTTCAGTTGGCAGGTCTAATATGCAATACTAAATCCACGTTTCCATATTCAGGAACATGTTATAAGACTCCCAAGGCCTTGTTTCCACCTCAGGCACTCATGCTTAGTGTATGACCTTGGCAGAATCATGTGGATTGCCATGGGCCCCTCTGTTTTCCATCTCATTGAGTGGAAAGGACACTACACTTAATTTTATGATGCTGCCGTGGGGCTGAACAAGGCATTGTTTGCAAAAGACTTTCCTGCCCAGAGCAAAGCACTAGAGAAGCAGAACCCTCTACCTAAGACCAGCACTGCAGTCTTAAATAAGATTATTTTTCTCTCTGCCTTGGTATTGTCCAGTTTAGGAATGGAAAGAGCATCGGTGTAGATAATAATAAGAGCAATTCTGGTTGCTATCCTAACTGCTGTGATGTTACCAGTTTATAGACAGCGAGGGCCTTGAATTTCTATTTCTAATTCTGCTTCCTGTAGTAACTATATTTCTGTTTTTTACATTGTGATGTTTTGATATTGGGAAGGATGTGACCCCGGGGAAGCTGCCCCTTCCAGAGCCAGCCAATTCCTAGCACAGTAAACTTTTCTCCCTTAAGTGTGCATTTCAAATGCAAACCAACCAACCCAGAGCTACACCCCTACCTCCTCCATCAGGCTTTCACATACAGGGCTACTAATCCCTTGCCCTCATTACCTCAGGGCCAGGTACCACTCCACTATGGACAGCCCCTGTGGCCCAGAGCCCACTGAAATTAACCATTTGTCCATCTAATTAATTCCTTCTTCTAAGTTTCCAATTTGGGGCTGATTCCAGCCTAAATCCTTCCCCTCCCACAAATTTGAATCTGAGAGATGCTCATACCCATCCAATAAACATCCCTTTTGGGGCTTCTGGGTGGCTCAGTGGTTGAGCTCTGCCTTTGGCTCAGGGTGTGACCCTGGAGTCCTGAGATCAAATCCCCACATCAGGCTCCTGCAGGGAGCCTGCTTCTCCCTCTGCCTGTGTCTCTGCCTCTCTCTCTGTGTCTCTCATAAATAAATAAGCAAAATCTTTAAAAAATAAATGTCCCTTTTGCTTCCACTAACTGGAGTTGGTTTCTGCAACGAAGAATCTTGACATCATTACAGATTCTGGAGTCTGCCACACACAACACCCATTCTGAACCTTCCCCAGCCTCCCAAGAACCATTCCTGATAGGAACTCTCCATGGCCCCCTCCTGGTTACCTGCTGGGAGCTGCCTCACTCAAACAGCATGCTCCTGAAGTTTTTCCTTTGTGTTTCTTTGCTCTCCAATTCCCTTTATGATATACTTACTGCCTGAGAAATTTCTCTGAAACTCTACCAACTTGCTCCAAATGTTTCCAGCAACACAGAAGTCTCAGCAGAATGATCTGGACGCTGTAGGAGACACTATGGAGTTTGCAGGTGGACAAAATGCAAACTTTTCAATACTTTGATTGCAGTGCATTCTCATCATGTACACAGAGCTGTTTTATTTAGTTAGGTTTTCAGGGGATCTAACTTCTGTTCGTCAGGTTTATGGTGTGGATGCTTCCCTCTCTCGCTGAGGTATTCAGAGTCTTAATTAGATAGTGAGTGTGAAGGGCTTTGACAGCATCCGATGAAAAGTGCTAGAGAAATCCCTAGGGAGTTTCTTCATTTTTTTTTTTTCTTTTCTTTTTTTTTTTTTTGGCTCAAAAGACACAAGAAAATAAGAAAGTTTCAACAACTGAGCTAAAGTTTACAAGTAAACTTTTGGGGGGTTTTTTGTGTGTCTATGTGTGGCATGGCACAAAGATGAATTTTATTTTTTTTTTAATTGTCCTAACTGTAAATGAAAGGGCCATGTTGAAACCTCCTACAGGACATGTAAAATTTAGGTTCACCATGATGGGTCTGTGGGATACAAATAATTAAATTATTGTCTATCAAACTTGAATCTTTTCAGCAAAGGGGAAACCTGCCTAGACTCATGTATTTAGTTAATACTTGCAAGGGGAAATCTGGGGTCCAAATTTTAGCAGAATTTGAAAGGAAACATCTCCTGCCCTTTCCACCAAAACACATGTTTCCTGAGGTGGAGGGATCCCTTCCCTGAGATCAAGACACAATATTCATTTATTTCTTAGGGTTTGGATTTTGGGTTAATTTAATTATGTCTCAGGAAGCCAAGTCCTCGGCTTTGAGGCAAACAAATGATGGCAAACAGCAATATGCATGGATCAAAAGCTTTTTCATTCAGAATGAAAGGATGTGGGAGGAGGGAGTACTCTCCACTGAGCCAAACTCCACTAACAGGGACTCAGGCACCACCCTAGGGAGGGAGGCAGATAGGGAGTTGTGTGCAAGTAGCAGACTGGTGTGTTTGACCTACTGTGGGTGAGACCAGATGAGAGTGAGAGGAAACCCAGCAGTCTGCAGCCCTGCCCCAGAAACTGAGGCATAGCCATCCTTCCAGGAAAGCTTTCTTAAATGCAAAATGCACCGAATCTCTCTTCACTGCCCAAAGGGCTCACAATGTACCCTTTTTCCATTTTACATCCCATAGAAAGGTTGGTTTTAAACAAAAACAACAAAAATCTTTGTTTCTACATTTGAGAACAATTCCAAAGAACTCACCTAGGGAACCTGGCAAAACCTATATGTAGTATAGATCTGGAAAAGGGCATGGTTGCCTTTAAATACCGCCATGTATTTTCACAAGAAAAACAAATATTTATTGGTTAATACGTGACAAAGTATCATTTCAAATGAGTAAGAGAAAGACAAAACTGGGACAACTGGCTATCCCTTTGGATAAAACAAATCTGGGTCTCTACAGGACTCTGTACCAAAATAAATTCCATATGGATCAAATAGTTATATATAGTTAATAATACACATTTGTAAAAAAAAAAAAAAATCAATGAATTTTGTTTATAATCTTGAATGGAAAAATCCTGTCTAGAAATGACATAAAATTCAGAAGTATAAAGAAAATTACTGGAAAATTTAACTACATAAAATGTTAAAATTATTTATGACAAACATGTCATAATCAGAGTCAAAAGATAAATAACAAACTTTGATAATTTTTTAACAAATGTGACAAAGAGTTAATGTCATGAATAAATCAAGATTTTTTTATAAATCTATTTTAAAGAGAGGAAAAATCCAATAAGAAAATCAGTAAAAGACCAAACAAGCAGTTCATACAAAATAAAATAAAATAGCCCATAAATGCATGAAAGATCAAAACCTACTCATAAAGAAATACAAATTTGATAAAAATTGAGTTAGTTTCTCCTATTATCCTAAGATAGAAGCATTTGCTAATTTTTGGCATTACCAAGAATGTGAAGAAATGGGCACTCTACTGGCAAGTGTGGATTGGTGCAATTTTTTAAAGGCAGCTAGCAATATCTAATAAACTTACACCTCTAGAAATTTATCCCACAGATATGCAAATATAAACATAAATAAATATTTGCTAAGCATTATTTGTAATCAGTAAGATTTTGGCAATATCATATATCCATCAATAAGGAATTGGTCAAATAAATTATGGAAAATCTATACAATAGACTGCAGCTATTATAAACACTGGGGTAAATCTGTATGCACTACTATAAAAAAATGTTCAAGATAGATAGTTAACTACACAAAAGCTAGTTGCAGAAAAGTGAGTGTAGTATGGTTTCATTTGCGAAAAAAAAAAAAAAAAGGTGTCCTTGAGATGCAGACTCATTGGACATTTCTGGAAAAAGATACAGAAAACTTCTAATAGTGATTTTTCCCGGCCGAGTGAGAATTTCATTTTTATTTTTATCCTTTTGCACTTTTAAAATTTGTACCATGGACCTGTTTTACCTTTACAGTGAAGATCTGGTTTAAAAATAGAGGCTTATCTACCACTTATAATTAAAGAAATCAAAAGTTTTACTAAGCAAATATATACAAAGGGTTGACTATTTACCAGAGTCCGAAGATAGAAAGTTGCCTACAATGCAAGCCTTGCCCTCCAGGAACTTACCTTCTGTCTTGAGGGGTGGGGAGAGCCAGGCATATAAATAAGCAATTGCCCCCTTAGTTGAGTGCACCAGGAAAGACCCCATATTTCCAGATACCCAACGCTTTCCCAGGCAGGACTCCAAAGAAGCCCACGCTGGACTCACTCGCACAAACCAGCCTTTCTTGTGATCTCAGACACCAGAATAAAAACCCCACCAGGAGACGGGGTCTTCACAGCTGCCCCTGGAATTGGAATACAGCCATCTTCTGAAAGGCCTTTGTCAGTCACTCAATGAAATATTAACCTTTGGAACTCATCTCTCAGACAGCCTGGGTCAAGGGATCGGGCTCTCAAACATGAGCCCACTCTCCACAGGAACTGCAGGTCTATTAAGCCTCACATACGGAGCAATTATGAGGAAGAGGGAGAGTGAACGCTTGAGGCTTTCATGATAGGCAGAGGGGTCCCGGCTATGGCCGTGTAACAAGTATTATGGGCAAAGCTTCATTGCCCTGCCTCCAATCCCCCGCTTTATTGCTAACATCTAGCTTGTCAAAAGAGCCTGTTTGATGGCTGTAAGGAGAACTCGGAGGTAGAGTGATTCCCCAGCTCTCCATACTTCCCAATGGCCGGACTCCAAAGTCTGCATTCTTCCCACACAGCCCTGCTGTCAGAAGCAAAAATCGAGGTCAAGAAACAATCCAGCATCTAAAGATGAACCGAGGCCCTTCAGAGCACTGGGCCCCACGTGGTCTTTCCACCTGCAGCTCCTGGTGAGCCCACACTTTGCTGTGAAGAGCAGCAAATGGGACTAATGAGGTGGTAGAGTGTGATCCCGCTGGGAATATGGCCTTGTGCAGAGATCCTAATCAAAAGATTTCACAAACGGAGGGCAGAAATTAAAGATGAGGAAAGTTCTGCTAGGTTGGGGAGGAAGAGAATGTCAGCACCCCTCATCAGCAGCCCCAAGTGAACACACAACTTTCATGAACAACTTTGGCCTCTTTTCCTTCACGCTATGTGTTATCTCAATAGGCCTCCAGAGGGGCCCCCTGAACGTGAACAGCATGAAACGGCCCCTCCATCTTCACAACCACTACCCAGAGAACCACACAGAAATATTGTGCATGTCGCAAATCAAGTGGGAAGGGATGACAGAGAAGTTCTTTCCACTTTCCGCTGGCAGCAAAGGCCCTTTGACAAGTCAGGGTAGGGAACAGGTGAGACCCCATCTTCTGGACCAGTGTGGCCAGACTTTAGACAAATCACAATCTCTCTCGGATATAGTCGCCTTGTCTGGAAAATATTGCCTGCCTCACAAGTATCATGGTAAATGGAGACAACATGAGTCTATGAGCTTCGTTAAGTGTGATGTTGCATTAGCATGCACCCCTTGCTTCCAGTACGTGACACATACCTTCCCTACTCTGGGAAATAGGAACAAACGTCTCTGGGCTTTCATCCCTTCATAATCAAGAAGAGGAGAAATGCAGAAGATCTGTGCAATGGGTGCTAAATTAATTACATTTTCAACTTTGGGGGAGGCTCAGCAGATTAAAAAAAAAAGACTTATTTCACATTTTGCTCCAAAAGAGATAAATTTCACAATTATTATTTTATTCTTTCACAGAAAACAGCAAGGAAAGGGGGAAGAGGAGTGTTAGTGCAATGAAACACTGTAATGGTGTGTCAGTAAGAGCACTAGAAAACTATTCTACAGTTTGGTGCCTCAGTTTCCTCATTAGTGATAGTTCCTACTTCATAGGCCACTGGAAGCATGTCCTTCATACTGAGTACCTAGGAGGCCCTAGATGACTGTTCTGTTGTCAACGGCCCCATTCTGTGCTGAAGAAAATGAGGCGGAGATGATGACTTCTTTTTTCAAGCCCCAGAAAGTGGAGAGCATTCCAGAGAAAGACTGATCCCCAGTCTGTGGCTTTCACACTCCTACCCCTTTCTTTTATTTTCTACAACACAAGGACAAAACCTCCTTACTGGTCTCCCTGCCATCATATCTCTCTCCTTTTCAAGGCTCAGGTCAAACTTTATATTTTCCAAAATGCACTTCACTCAGCAGTTATAAACTCAATTCTTGAACCTCCCACAGGCCTCTTCTACACACAGGCCCCTCCCATTCTTGGGAGTCCACTCATAGGTTCTTCCCACTATTGGGCCCTCTGTGCAAAGCTACTCTTTTACCATTCTGAACCAAGATGACTACATATTTTACCTTAATTTTCCACAACATGTTGGAGACTAGGCTATAATATTTAACACAATTATATGCTAGGCTCAGGATAATAGGAAAAAAATAGACTCCGGGAAGAATGTAACTTCTAGATTTGGCTGTTTTAAGGACTCAAAGACTAGCCCATGCTCAGAAACGCCGCCTTAGAGAGCGCTGTCTCCCCAGGCAGGCCATCTTCCTCTATCCTCTAGAGTGTTCACACCAAGTCTAGGCTAGTCCATGACCAGGCCCAGAAAACAGATCCAAAGGGGCCCCAATCTAAGGCCCACCATCTAAGTATTCATTTCTCAGGACAAATAATAGGAATGTTGGAATTGTTTACTCTCTCCAAGGGAAACCCATCACTACCCAACTGAATGGACTCAACCCCTAGTCAAACAGGAAGGCCACTCCATATCCAAGTCTGAGTTCTATCAAAAGTACAGTCCAGGGTGAACTCCCACCATCTTGATCTGGCTCTTTTCTTACAGCCTTGCTCCAGAGCAAGGTGAAGATCACTCTTGCTATCCTTCCCACCCTCCTTCAGTCTTCATATCAACACCAAAACAAGGAAAACTCTTTAGCCATGGCCCACTCTAAATCAATACACCGGGGGGGGGGGGGGGGGGCATTTCTCTAAAAGAAATAGAATCTTCAGAGATACAAGAAGCCAACAACATAAACATTCACTGTCTAGTTTCATTCACTTCTTAGTTTCTTTCTAAATTTATTTCTCTTTCAAACACATCTGATTATGGTGTGCATTACATTTACTTAATAAAATTGTATATTTAGGTTCTTTCCAGAACAAAGAAACAGGATGCTTCAAAAATATACTCCAGTCTTTATTTCATGCAAGAGAGAAAATTATTTAGAGCTTTGAAGTGCAGGTTTATCAGCTTTTGTCACTCCCCTCCAGGTTTTGAGAATCTTAGGGCTAGGCTTTGGCCAAGATCCAGACTCACTGCACTTGGTGCTTTTGGTCTTGCCAGACTTATCTGCTGAAAGGAAGTACAGAGCTCAGGATTGGCAACTTAGACCTGACATTCCTGCAGCAGAATATCTAATTTCTTTCCCCACACCTTTTCCTTTTCATTGTCCTTTCCCTCTGCAGTGATAACTGAACTTTGTCACAAACCCAAACTCATCCTCTTCAGCTAGAACTTCCTATCTTACCCTCTTTTGGAGCCCAAGAAGTACATGATAATACACAGCCTCTGAAGTTGCCAGACAGTGGGAAGGGCAAAGTCTCCCTGGCCCTGAAAGCAAAATATCTTACAGAAATGTCCAATCTCTCTCTAAGGAAGTCCTTATTTTGACACAAATTATCTAGAAGGAGGAGGGGAAGGCCCTGAAAAACAAATGAGCAACTTTTTAAAAAGCTTTCAGATTCAAATGTAAAATTCATTAAGAAAAGTAATGGAAATTTTATGGCTGGTGCACAGATAAATTCATTGCTGCCTCTTAATTCATCAAGCCCACATACAAGAGTGTATACCAAATTAATTGGAACTAACAGCCTCTCAGAAACTCTAACCAGCTGCACACTCAGGGTAAACTAGTCGGAACAAAATAAAGAACCCCTCCTCCTCCCTCTCCCAAGCCTTGATTGAATTAAAGGCTAAGTTTTCTCAACTCTTAAAACGTTCAACAACTTTGTTCTTCCATGACTGCCAAGCCATCATCTGCTGTTCAGGCCCTAGCTGGATCAGAACTAGATACCAAATGGGTTTTCCTTGGATATTAAGAATCCTAATTCTATTTCACCATAGCTATAAGGACACGATCAAAAAAATTTTTGAAAAGACGTTCTAATGCTGACATTACATGTTATTCTCATCCAGGTGCATAGATGGCGGGGAGGAGGAGGGGAGGGGAGTTGAATTTGAATTATTTACTTACCTTTACTTTCTAGAATAACTTGTGAAGAGAAGGCTCTTAATCTTCTTTTCAAGTTAATGCCCTGGCTCTTGACATGGTTCCCAAGCAGGTTATCCAGTAGATCCAACAAGAGAACCAAAGAGACTCTATAAGTCATTACAATTATTTGCTTAAAGAAGAACATGGAGGCCATGTCCTCTTGAAGACAAATCAGCACTATTCACCTTAATCTAAAATAAAGTCTGGTCAGACAGCTGTAAATATTACTTTATTAGTAAGTATTAATTATTCATCTTGACAATTTAATAATGTTAATTTCATGAATAGCAAGCAACATTTATTGAGGGCTTCATCTATGCAAGAAACTGTGCTAAGCATTGTACATGTGTTATCTCTTGGAACCTCACAACATCCCAATGAGACCCATACTATTATAACTCTGGATTTTTTTTTAAGATTTTATTTTTTTAAGTAATCTCAATACCCAACATGGGTCTTGCACTTATAATCCTGAGATCAAGAGTCTCATGCTCTACTAACTGATATTCAGAGAAGTTAAGTAACTTATCCAAGGTCAGAAAACCCTGCAGTACCTTATCCAAGGTTAGATAACCCTTCCAGTTATCTGAAATATCTGGTCCAACTTTAAGTTGTGAAAGCTCAACCATCAGTTGATAGTCTGATAGGTAAAAACTGAAGACAGAAGCCTGCAGCGTTTTGTCCTCAGAGAGACCAGAGAATTTGGGTGAGCCAATGGAAAAGCTTTATTTTAACAACCACATAGAAGGTGGTTTTAATCAGAAAACATTAAGGCTGGAATTTGAACCCTCTGTTTGGGATGCCAAATCTGAACTCAGAGGTTTCATCCTTCTACAGCAGAGCCCTGAGGTTCACCCACATGGAGAAGGGAGAAAACTTCCATATGATTCCACAAAGTACTCATTTGGAGTTACATGTCTAAGAAAAAAGAGATAATATGGAAATTAACCACTCCCTCACTTATGGTTATTAGAAGTGCTGACCAGTTCCTGTAGGAGGGCAAGTCTTCTGAGAAAAACAGCTCCCTAATTTGAGTTGCCTGTTCCTTTTGTCCCTCTCACTATGGGAAGGTCCCAGGCATAAAGGGACAAAGATGAACAAACCCTAAATGGGAAGTTATTTTTACTGGCATGGTGTTATCACAGTTTATCAATATGATAAACCTTTCCTGGTTGCCTTCAAATGCCAAGCTCAAGGTAGGAACTGGAGACCCAAAGATGAGTAATCATAAATGATTTCCCCCCCTTTAAATGAAGAGAGTGGTGATTCAAGTAAAAAATTATAGTCATTTTAAATAAGGGGCTTTGGGACTGGAACACAAAGGTAAATGCTTTGATCAGTCTACACCTTTTCAAAGATATAACATATCTAATTAGGCCTCTGGAGAATTAATAACTTCAGATTTGTAGCATTTTGTATATTTGGTTGTTTTAATTGTGTTTTGGGATGACTGCTTAATTAGCCACTTGTAGAGGGCAGCAAGAAAGCAAATGCATATTGAATTTGTTTCAGTGATGGTTTTGGCAGAATCTCTATATCAGACAGAAATTTATTTCTCTCAACTTTAAGAAAATCTAATTAATAGCAGCTTAAACATATAAGGTATTTGTCTCACATAACAAGTCTGTAAGTACTTCCAGAGCTGTCAAAGAAGCCTGAAATTGCTACCAGATACCAAATCTTCTTTTTCTCTGCCATCCTCAGCATGTTGGCCTTCACTGTCATGCCAAATGCCTCCTGGTTGCCAACGGCTACCACATTGCCAGCCATCATGTTTGAGTTCCAGAAAGGAATACAGAAGAAGAAGAGGCAGCAGATTTTGTCTTATAACTCATTGGCCAACACTATCACTGCTGACTTCAAGGAAGACTAGAAAATCAATTTTCGTTTGTTTGTTGTTGCTTTTGTTGTTTGAAAGAAGTTGGAAATGAAAGATTAGTCAATGAAGAGTATCTGTTACTTCCTCTCAACTATACAGAGAAGGTCTAGACCAGTTCTTAGGGTTCCCAGATGTTTTTTAAAGGAAGAAATGCAAAAAAAAAAAAAAAAAAAAAGAAAAAGAAAGAAAAGAAAGAAAGAGAGAGAAAGAGACAGTTTCAAGAAATGTAGTTTCAATGTATATATTGTGCATATTTAACGAATGGGCTTTTTTTTAATGCAGTCAGTATAGGTAGAGCCTTATTTGCCAGTACTTACCTTGGAGAGGCCAGGCCAAATGGTGCTCCTGCCCTCCCATTGCTCCCCAACACTTCCATGGTAACCTTGGTTATGGACCCCATTAGCAATGAGATGGGAAAGGCCTAGAGGCCTTCTCCCATCAGTGTTCTCAAGAGAAATTTATGTGGCAAAGATTGTCACACATAAATCAGAAGAAGGCACTCTGGAATCAAAAGGATGGGAAAAGTTCCTGGAAAAAAAAATCTATAAATCATAAAGCAATATCATTTAATAATATTCATAAAATAAGAAAAAATAACCCTTAAAATACTTGGGAAGATTATGATCTGAGTGTTATTTTGAAGGAAATTTCAGATTTTTGCTTTATACTATTTACAAATGAGTGTCCTTCTTATATTCATCCCAAACTATATACCCACGTATAGTAGCCATGAGCCACATGTGGCTGTTGAGCACTTGAAATGAGGCTGGTCCAAACTGACATGTGCTGCTAAGGATTAAATGTATATTAGATTTCAAAGACTTAATAAGAAAATAAGAACAGAAGATATCTCATTAGCATTTTTTTATACTGAATACATGTTGAAATGATAATATTTTGAACATAGAGAATAAATAAAACATATTATTAAAGTTAAATTCACCTGTTTCTTTTTTCATTTTTTTAATGTAGCCACTAGAAAATGTAAAATTACATATGTGGCTTGTACCTGAGGCTTACATCATATTTCTATGGTGCTGAGCTGGTCTAGAAGGAGGATACCTTATAAGAGCCTCTCTGTAACAGTTGCTGTGGTACCCCACGCCATGCCCATTGGGCCATTTCTGGATTCACCAGCAGCCTCCAAGTACACACATGCATGCCAATGGTTTCCCCACTCCCTCCTCAGGGAAATCTTTCTCTGTTTTTCTGCCTTGAAGTCCTCTTCTACAGCCCTGGGAGCTTGCTCAGGGTAGCCTAGGTCTTAATGCTCCCAGGAGCAACCCCCAATCAATAGGGGATAGTGAATAAATGCCCCATCTTCAGCAGACCCTCAGCAGGACAATTTTTTTTTAATTTGTTATTGAGGTAGAGTTGACATACAATGTTATATTAGTTTCAGGTGTACACCATAGTGGCTTGACAATTTTAGACATTACTCAAGGCTTACCATCATGAGTCACTATCTGTCACCACACAACATTACTGCAATATTATTGATCATATTCCCTATCCTGTACTTTTTTATCTCCATGACTTATTTCTTTTGTAACTGGAAGTTTGTACCTCTTAATCTCCTTCACCTGCCCTTAGGCAACCACCAGCTTATGTTCTGTATTTAAGGATCTGTTTGGTTTTTTGTTTGTTTTGTTTTGTTTTTTAGATTCCACACAAAAGTGAAATCAGAGAGTATTTGTCTTTCTCTGTTGGACTAATTTCACTCAGCATAATACCTTCTGGGTTCACCCATGTTGTCACAAATAGCAAGATTTCATTTTTTTTAGGGCTGAATGATATTCCATTTTGTATATACATAAAGTATATATATATATATATATATATATATATATATATATATACATATACCACATATTCTTTATCTTTCATCTACCAGTGGACACTTAGGCTGCTTCCATATCTTGGCACCTGTAAATAATGCTGCAATAAACATAGGGATATATATCTTTTTTAATTGGTGTTTTCATTTTCAATTTTGAAGTGTGTCCTAAGCAGTCTCTCAGAGGGTCCCCAGTTGCCCACAACAATAGCTTTTTCATTAATAGAGACAGAGATTTTATGGGGGTGCCTGGGTGGCTCAGTGGTTGAGTGCCTTTGGCTCAGGTCATGATCCCAGAGTCCGGGATCAAGTCCCACATCGGGCTCCCTGCATGGAGCCTGCTTCTCTCTCTGCCTATGTCTCTGGGTCTCTCTCTCTCTCTCTCTCTCTCTCTCTCTCTCTGTCTCTCATGAATAAATAAATAAAATCTTTTAAAAACAGACACACACACACAGATTTTATTGACTCTTGATCTTTCCTATCTTACCTTACTTGTGCTTCCTGGAATCACTTGGCCAATAAACTCCTGGCACGTGTCTTCCTCACCTCTGCTTCAGGGGGCCTAAACTAAGAGAACAACTCAAACGTTCTCTCAGTCCCTCTTTATAGAACCCCTGCCAAATATCCTTTGACTTTACAATTCACT
The DNA here is from genome assembly GCF_011100685.1 of Canis lupus familiaris. Classification (NCBI taxonomy): domain Eukaryota; kingdom Metazoa; phylum Chordata; class Mammalia; order Carnivora; family Canidae; genus Canis; species Canis lupus. The sequence goes on along the minus strand of NC_049229.1, from coordinate 54,172,343 downwards.
GAGGTTGTTTTCTTGGGCTATTATCAGAGATGTCTTTAATTACTATTGTTTGCCATCAATTCAGTTAGGATTCCATTGTCAGTGGCCTTAAAGAAACAACAACAACAACAAAAAAGATTCTGCTCTAATGAAACAAATAGTGTATCGGAAAGAGTTTGCATATTTTTTCCTTTCCAAGTAATTTGCTTACATTTAGACTGTGCTTATGGAGTGTTGTCTTAATTATCAAGTCATTAAGGACATTGATGTGGCCCTTTAAACCATTTTGTTTTGCTTCGGGGCAGTGGCAGTTTCTTTTAGACAGAATCAAACTCCACAAAATTATTAAACACATTTCTCATCTTATCTGCAAAGACGGGCACAACCAGCAGGATAGCAGTATTGGTGGGGGACAGCCGCCATTCCCTGCGCTCTGTAAACAAGGATCAAACAGTAGGTACAGCTATAGGGTTTTCAGGATGCCCTGCCCTGCCCTGCCCTGCAACACAGCCCTTGCTGTCTGATCCCTATGCCTGCCTTAACAGTAATGGTTCAGTTAAAAGAAAAAAAAAATAATAATAAGAAAGAAAGAAAAGAAAAGAAAAAGAAAAAGGAGAAAAAAAAAAGCTTTAGTATGCCATAGATCCAGATTTCAGTCCTGTCTCCACCACCTGCTAGTGGGACCTTCAAGTCACTCATTCTTTGTGAGCCTCAGTTTCTCTATTTATAGTATGAGAGTGAGCTCGAGGAATGTTTGACCCACATTCATAGCAGTCTCATGTTTAGAGTTTTACATTAGCTTCAGGTAAAGTCTGTGTGTCTGTGTGTTTACACACAAACACGAATACAAATATACATATGTATATTAAGGTTCTTAAAAATCTACATTTTTCTACACTTTTCTGGCATTTCTTCAGTCTTTGATACACTAGCAGCCTTAGGCATATCCTGGGCCTCTCTTGACTCAGACCATGAAGAGAATAAGAACCATGTATGTCCAATAGCAACTTTCATCAATTCACAATGAGCAGTAGAAAACAGGAGCATTGTTCCAAACCACCTGCCCTTTCTTTCTTCTCTTCATTTTTTCTTGGCAAGCTCCACATGCAACTCTTCCACTATAGCCCTTCTGGAATCCCTGGAGTCCCCCATACTCTATCTTTTATCTTGTATCTGGCTGTCAAAATGGGCATTCACGTGGACTGTCCTTCCGGGAACGAATACTTGGTGTGGCCTCAGATTGCTCTTCCTGGTGAGTAATCTCCATGGAAGGCTCTGACAGTCTCTTTGCCAAGCCCTAAAACTAACCCCTGGGTTCTCTATCCCTGTTGGGTAATGTATCCAGCAAAGTCACTGGCATACAGTACTCAGCCATTGCTAGATTTTCCTTTCCTCTACCTAATATGTTTCTTCTAGCCTCAGATCTTCTCAGGAAGCTGGGACTTTATCCAGCATTTCGTTTAATTAGAAATAATTATTCAGTGCCTACAAAGCACGGAGAGCACTTTGCTAGATTCTAAAACAAGGAAGAAAAGATGAGAGCTACAAAGAAATTTAAAATATAGCCACTTGACCTTCTGGGAATTTACAATCCAGCTGAATGGAGCATAGAAAAACTTATTAGATGCACAAGAGCTTGTTAAATGAATAAAAAACATATATACAATGAAAAGCTAAAAACTTTATTGTGTGGGTGTTTTTTAAAGATTTTACTTATTTATTCATGATAGAGAGAGAGAGAGAGAGAGAGAGAGGCAGAGACACAGGCAGAGGGAGAAGCAGGCTCCATGCCAGGAGCCTGACACGGGACTCAATCCCAGGACTCCAGGATTGCACCCTGGGTCAAAGGCAGGTGCCAAACCGCTGAGCCACCCAGGGATCCCCCTACTGTGTGGGGTTTGATGAGGTATGAGATGTTATGGAAAGAGAGACACCCGGAATGCCACAATCCTGCCTTAACCAGCCCCCTTCCACACTGCGAGGTTCCTTATACAAGAGACAATGACAAGTAGGAAATGAAGAACTCTGCTATTTTTAATTATCTGGAATTATGCTCTAAACTCCTATGAAGGGTTGGTTGATAACCCGGTAGGTGCATGCATTCTACTACAAGGCTAAACAGGCCTTTGCCATCTTCATAAGCCTAAACCCAGATCTTGGGACTACCTACCCTCTGGCCAGAAGCATTGTCCAGGGTAAGCACACACTGAGCACCCACAGGAGAAGTAGAAGAGACAAAATGAAACTGGCCAGACCTGCCGAGGGCTGCCTATCCAATTGCTGGTTAAGTTTCGAAGGCCACTAAAGGGAGGCAGTACCTATATGTGAAACTTTTAACACACAGCTGTCCTGACTAACTAGCCAACACGGCCCCCAAGCGTTTGCCTCTCTTCCTCCTGTGCTGATATGAAGCCGTGTCTCATTAATTGACAAGAAAATGGCAAACAGCAAATGCTACAAAACCCAAGAAGGAGCAAAGTCACTTGGGTCCAGAATAATAAAAGATGGAACAGGATATTATTTGACAGAGTTGCTTTTGACTTAAACATAGCAGAGGGTCTCTCCTATCTAGGAAGACCAAAGATAAATCTGCTTCTCTCCATCCTCACCCTGAATCTCCTAGGTATTCTTACAAGAGAGCTTGCTGTGTATGTATTCTTACCTCCTACAATCTCAATAAATGTTTGCTCCAGGAACAACCCAATTCTGTAGTCAATTACCAGCAAGCTGATCCCTCTTCCAAGCATACATATGAGAGGAAAGAAAGCTACCTGGTTGTCTAATGATATTCTTTTCACAACTTCTTTCTGGGTATTTTCCATAATTGAATTGTCTGCAAACAAAATAAAGATTGCTGCTTCTAATAGCATGTGGCACTCCATAGACACCTTTGAATGAAACGTAACAAAGCACTTGAAACAAATGTTCCTTAAATGCCTAGTTCTGTTTAAGGACAGGACACTCTACATTTCCTAAATGAAAGAGTTCAAGCAATCTAAACATGTCTAAGGAATAATGAGTCTTGTTCACGAGGTATTGTGGAAAATGGCATCTTTTGACAAAAAATTAATTTTAAAATTAATTAAAATAATAATTATTTTAAAATTTCACTTATTTCATCTATTTCACTTAGTTAATATATATATAGAGAGAAATGTTATATCTTACATTAGCTAGAGGAAATGTCTTAAATATTCTGGGACCCCAAATCCCTTTATCTATTCTATTCCATTCTATTACCCTAATATCTTTCTAAGTATCTATGTGCTTTGCTCCTTCATCTCTGTCTTTATGGACCTAGAAATAGTGTTAAATGTAAAGCAAGTTGTAAACTTATTTTTTCCATAGTCATTCAGCTCTTTCTTATATATTGGGTCATACAATTAAGCATCTTTCACCTTAAAAATTAGACTAGAATGGCAAAAACAAACCCATGATGTTAAAGATTCTGCATTTGGCATGCACTCATACCCATAAATATTTTTGCTATCCCATTAGCGTATAGGAAATGGAGAGAAGGATCATTGGGCCACTGGAGAAAGATGCTCCAGACTGCTCCAGATTCCCACTCCTACCTTTGGAAATTGGAAAAATGCCCAGAGCATATTTATATATGTTTGATATTCAAAAGGACCTTGAAGAGTTTTGGAATTTGGTTATCTAAAGCATCACACCCTGATGTTCCCCGAAGCTGATAGGGATAGTATACAAACTTTTGCCAGGGATATACTGAAGATGATTCTAGTCTAGGGATGTCAGTTAGACTAGCAATTGACAAATATGGGGTCTGGGGACTTCTATATGTTTGTTCCAATATTTGATTCATTTGCTGGCATAGCGTACCCCACAGTAGGCACTTAAACAGCTGTCCACATGATCTAAGGAAAATAGCACTGTGCCACAGATTATATGGGGCAAGAGGAGGGGGAGGAAACAAAGTGTTCAGTTGGAATAATCCAGACCATCCATAGAGAGCAAATCTACTAGATCATTACTCGATTCACTGATTTGGTTGTTGCCATGATATGCCAAACAAATGGATACAAGAACAGCAGGCGAGCTGCTATATTCTAAGATTCAAAGATAAATGAGCTAAGGCGCTTGTTTTTCACAAGGCCAGAATCCAATAGGATATCCATAAAAGAAAGAAAAGAAAGGGGGAAGGGGAAAGAAGGAGTAAAAGAGGAAGAAATAAAAAGAGAGACAGAAATAAGAGATAAGGGGGGAGGAAGGCATATAGAGTCTACCTGAGGAGTTAAGAGGAGATGGTTCTTTTAAACAGGCTTTAGAAAGATGTGTCAGCCTTCACTCATTCAAAGAACAGGATGATAAAGGCATCCAGGCTATGGGACACTTGGGCAAGATAGCTGCATTTTCTATTCTATGAAATGGAGCTAGCAGCCTGAATCTACTCTTTTGAGGAATACGAAGGAGGAAGATTGCCAAATTAGTATAACATTCCTTGAAAACAGAAAACACATTCTGATAACCTAGAACATTGGTTCTCAAAGTGCGAGCTCCAGACCAGCTGTATGAACATCACCTGACAACTTGGTAGAAATACAGATTCTTGACCCTCACCCACTTATTCAGAAACTCTGCAGTTGGGGCACCTGAGTGGCTCACTCAGTTAAGCATCTGATTCTTGATTCTGGCTCAGGTCATGATCTCAGGGTTGTGAGTTCAAGCCCCGTGTCAAGTTACTTGCTCAGTGAAGAGTCTGCTTGGGATTCTCTCTCTCCCTCTCATTATGCCCCTCCCCTCCTCTCTCTCTCTCTCTCTCGCTCTCTCTCTCTCTCTTTTTCTCAAATAGATAAATCTTTTTTTAAAAAAAAAGGCCTTTATTGTGAGATTATAATCTTCCTACCTTTTGACTTTTGACCCCTTTAATGAAATAATGATATTAAAAACAGTGACTTCTTTTCAAATAAACTTAATTCACAAAATATATTGCAGCCCATGTTGGTCCTCAAAATGTTGGGCTTTTTTTTATTGTATCAATCCAAAAATCCAAACTCCTAGAAACCACTGAAAATTGAAAGGCTATGCATAGCTTTATCAGAAAAAAAAAATGCGACACAAATGTATTTTTCTACCTGAAGTCAATGTTTTACTTTATATCTAGTTGTATTCCAAAAATGTCTAAATTAAGTTTCACACTCATGAAACCAAGTTTCAGTAGCACATAAATTCAATAAATGTCCACCATCTCTAATGATTTTTATTCTAGGATTACCATTTTCTTTATGAACTATCATTTGGAGGATTTCTTGCTTGTCAAATATATATGTAATGATACCTCCTCTGGATATATGTGTGTGCAGGGGTGTTTGGTAGCTTTTTGAGATCCCCAAGCACCTTGCTGACAGAATAGAAAGGGTGAGTAGAGACGGTATCATAAATAAACTATTATTATTTATAATGTACATTCTTCATTCTCATGCACTAATGCACAATGTTATTTATTAGTGTAATCACTGTTGCAAGAATTGTTATTATTATTTCATGACATAAAACTGAAAATGGAAATTGGAAAATAGGAAAGAGAAAAATACATTCTATCTTGAGGACATGTGAGATTTACTACACCTAATCTGTTCATAGACAAAACATATTTATTTCTATTACGATACCTTATTCATCAATGTATTAAATTGCCTCCTACTCTGGTAGCCATTGGAGCATTAGACTCCTGGAACACAAACCTCATTCCTTCCCATCATCTCTCATGCTCTTCCCCTCATTTCTAGTCTTCTTATAAACTTCCTAGTCCCAGATTTCAACCCCTGAAGCCTCAGATTATTGCAGAGTAGAGTCAGCCACTTCTGTAGACCTGGATAGTTTGGTGGTGTCTGAGGATTTTAAAAGTTCTGAGTGCTCAGAACTCAGCTCAGATGTCCCCACCCCAAATTTTAGAATCCTCTTTCCTCCCAATCAGGGTCTTGACCTGGTGAGGTAAACCTGCTGGGCTATGAATTCAACCTTTTCTGGAGACCCATAGTTCTTATAATTAAATACTGAGCCTTCTCTTTAGTTTCTTCTGCTCTCCAGCTTCAAGCGTAAAGAGTGTTTATATCTACCTGGGAGGATCTCTAGCTGTCACTAGTCAGTGACTTCAACTGGTCTCCCTCACTCCTGTCCCATCCCAGCTCACCATTGGCAGAGTTCAAATGATTACACAGTTATGGCAGGCCAAGTACTAGCATGACTCCACCTTCCACTGGAGTCTTTTCATTGTGCTCAGTTTTCTTAGAGGCTGCTTCCTAGAAAAACTAGTGTCTCGACTGACTTAGGTCGCCTAGGAAATAGATGCTGAGACAGTAGATTTCCATGCCAAAAGCATATGGGGAGTACTCTCTTGAACCATACCTGCAAGGGAGTGAGGAGCAGAACTGGGCAGAGAGAGACACTGAATGGGGCCAGAGACCTCATTCCATCACACAGGATCTCTGAAGCTGAGATGGCTCTTAAGAATAGGCCCACACTGGGGACACCTGGGTGGCTTGGTCGAATGAGCATCTGGCTCTTCATTTCAGCTCAGGTCATGATCTCAGGGTTGTAAGATCAAGCATTGGGTCAGGCTCCACACTCAGTGGGGAATCTGTTTGAGATTCTCTCCCTCTCCCTCTGCCCTCCCCTTGCTCATTCTCTCTCTCTTTCTCAAATAAATAAATAAATCTTGCCCACCTTGGAGCAAGGGTACTGGGCCTTTGTACCCCCATGTCAACTAATCATGAAAAGAGAGAGCGCAACCTTGAATGAGGCAGTTCCTCTTTGGGGAGATACTCAGCAATGGGCATGCAGCTGGCAACATTCCTGGCAGCAGGGGGAATGCATGCTTAGTCCTGAAGGGGGCATATGAGCACAACTCCATCCTGGGAATCAAGAACCAGGAAGATGCAAATGACAAAGGTGGCCAGTGGTTCCTCGCCCAGCATCTGCTGAATTCTCCAGCCTCATCTGCCACAGCACCTCCACTCAGGTTTCTTTGGTCAAATTGGTATTTCAGGTGTTCCCTAAATAACCTACAAACCTGACTGCCTCTAAGCCTTGGCTCAAAGCTCACCTCCTACCTGAGACATGATGCTCCTTTCCAGTCCACGTTATCACTGTTTCTTTTTCAACCCAAGCCCCATCTTTTCCAAGAAGTCTTACTGATGGCTTCAGAAGACATCGCCCACTTCCTGTAACATGAGTTGACAACTAGTGCCCTGTACTAATTGCGTGACCCTGACAAAACCCTGCATCCACTAGTTCCTATTTCTACGTGCATTTTCCCTGACTTCACCAGACTTAAGACTTTAAGTTCTGCAGGGTGCCCAAGCAGCTCAGTTGGTTAAGTATCTGCCTTTGGCTCAGGTCATGATCCCAGAGTCCCAGGATAGGGCCGAGCATCAGGCTTCCTGCTCAGTAGGAAGTCTGCTTCTCCCTCTGCCTTTCACCCCTCCCACTGTTCTCTTTCTCTTAAATTAAATCAAATTAAATTAAATTAAATTACATGTTCTGCTACTTGCTAGGATGCAACTTTGGACAGTGAATGAGTAGGTCTCTGAGCCTCAGTTGCTCTGTGTTAAACCTAGAACTCATTTACTTATTATTTTATGAATATCTGAGCACCTATTATGTATTGAGCCTAAGAGCCTGTTTCTTTAAGATCAAGGAGGTGACCTTGTTTATGGAATCTTTAGTTCAGCATGTAAAAGACAGAGAAGGCCAGTGGACATACCATAGCCACAAGAGGAGGACAAATCAGGAATAAGGTGAAAGAAAGGTAGATTCTGGGGAAAGTGGTCCTGAAGGGGAGCAAGGTCCCCAACTCCATACTCACCTTCTTCTGCTGTGACTCTCTCTGAGATTCACTACTAACATTTGATGTCCATTGCTACAATTTTAACCCAATTTTCCCAACTCCCCAAGAATATTCTCCTCCCTCTCTCCAAATATAAAAAGTTCAGAAAAAAAAAAGCAAAAATTAAAAAAATTAAAGTCAATGGGGAGGAAAAAGTAACTTTGCGAGTTTGTCTGTAAATCTGTGCTAGTTCCTTCAAATTTTAGGGCCCTGAGGCAATGACCAATCTTTAGTCCTCATTTATTTTAAAAGCTTCCCCACAGGTGTTCATCTCATCGGCATTAAAATGGTGCCCTTAGAATGAACTTCTCCAGGGCTGGGGTAAATAAACATCCCTCTTCTATGAGATCACGTCTCTTTTTCATAAAGTATCTTTGTTCTGTTCTCCTGGAGTTACTACATGTGTGCTTTCTCGATTTTGCAAATGTGAAGACCCTGGAGAAAGGAAGAGTGAGCAGAGAAGGGGTGGGTAGGGGGTTGAACATCAAAATGCAGCAAAGCACAAATCTCAGTCTAGCTCTGTCCAAGTGTCTTCCAGGGGCTCATCTTGAAAGAAGTACATCCTTCCAAGATACAGACTCTCAATCCCCACACGAGGAATAAGCTCAGCGAAATCTGCTGACTTGGGATCCCTGGATGGTGGAGCGGTTTGGCGCCTGCCTCTGGCCCAGGGCGCGATCCTGGAGACCCCGGGATCGAATCCCAAGTCGGGCTCCCGGTGCATGGAGCCTGCTTCTCCCTCTGCCTATGTCTCTGCCTCTCTCTCTGTGTGTGTGACTATCATAAATAAATAAATAAAAATTAAAAAAAAAAAAACAAATCTGCTGACTTCAAGCTAAAGACCTATGTCTATCTAAGAAGAAGAAGGAGGAGGAGGAGGAGGAGGAGGAGGAGAAGAAGAAGAAGAAGAAGAAGAAGAAGAAGAAGAAGAAGAAGAAGAAGAAGAAGAAGAAGAAGAAGAAGAAGCAATAACTGCAAGCCCCACTTGTTCCTAAGTCTCCGTGGACCTGTCTTCCCAGCACTGCTTCATCACTGAGCTGCTCCTTCCCAGCGCCCAGAAGCAAACCTCTCCTGGTTAGACCACAACAACTATGAGCAATGACCTGTCTTCATGGCTGACTGCGCTGTCCCTAACTCCTTCTCTACCCAGCAGCGCCTGGCCTGTGGACTCTCGCTTCTGTATCCAGGAACACTCCTGGGTGCAGCTCTGACTTCAGCCCTCAACACGATCTTCTTTGCAGTCCAAGCATGTACAAGACTCTTCCTTGAACACATCACAGTTAACAGCTATTGTCCAATGAGACTTCTAGAATTAAACAATGTGCTCATCAGCAGATGAACCAAGGAGAAGAGAAAAGATGGCAAGGCTTCCTGGAAACAAGGAGTGAACATTTCACCCCAAGGACACATGCGCTGCTGGAATGATAATATCTCAATGAATGGTCCATAGGCTCTGACACAGGTGTGTCAGGGTCAATCCTTTCTCCCCAGGCTGGTTTCTGAACTTCTGCACTTCTCCATAAGCTAGTCCTTCCACTCAAACTCCCCTGTAAGCCAAAGTAAAGGTATGAGCCTAAGCAGGCCTTCACCATTCTGGGCCTCAGTGTCTTTACCTGGAAAGTGAGGATGCTGGACCAGCTCCTCTGTGGTCCCTCCAGCTCTCTGCACATGAGATGAACACACAGGCCTCACACACATGCTAGAACATCCCACCTCTCCCTCTGAATAAAGTTTAATTCATGTTTAATTTTGCAGTGGACCTCCTGTACAGGTTGGCAACTGGTCAAGTTGGAAAGACAACACCTTTTGAGTAACAGCTAGTCGATGGTCCCTCCAGAGATGAGGAAGAGGTTGCCCTGTTCATCAACATGCTCCAGTAGTAATTTACTCCAGTGAACCATTCATTGTGCTTTCCATACACGTCATCTGAATCAATCCAATGTAAGCTTTAGTCTCTCCACTTCCTGGAGAAGGAAGTTGTAGGTGGAGGAATGGAAATTTGACATTATGCTTGATGCTCTTTCGCCTTTGCCCTGCCTGCCTGTCTAGAGCACCAAGTAAAGGATCAGATCAGCCTGGTTAGGAAATTAGGAATGTGTAGTTACTCTTAGCCGTACTCTTTTTATGTTTTATCTACTGTTTAGATATCATATCATTTTCCTATTAATATCACAAAATCTGCTCTTATTTTTGGTATAAGACTTTTACTGTTTCACTCGCTTTCTCTGATGTATTATTGCTCTCTGCGTCAAATGCTTAATAAGTAAAATAAAATTCCATTACAAAGTCAATGAAAAAATTAACACCTATAAGTGTTCCCAGACTTTACTAGGTGTTATGCTTCAAGGGGAAATTTGAGTCATGGCATATTTAACTATATGCAATGATGAATGGGTCTGACTGTTCTCTTGAAATTTCTGCAATTCTCCTAGTCCCTCAAAAGAGACTCCCAGTACCCAGACACTGTCACTTTTCTCCTAGACCACCCAAGAGTGGCCATGTGCCACACCAGCTTGTTATGCAGCTTATTATGATAGATCCTACATCCCATCCTGGCCTGTCAGTCCTTCTATCAACCCATCCCTAAATTTCTTAGGCAGCCCATAAATGAGGCCAGCATGATTGCTATTCAGTTGATATGAAACAGATAGTCTCAACTTATCCTGCTTTTTATTTTCCTCTCTACAAATTTTTTGAAAAATTAAAAAAAAAAATCCAGAAAAGTACAAAGCCAAAATGTAACAATCACCCAATTTCTACCTACTAGATTTGACCACTATTAATGTATCATGTTGACCTCCACTCTTTGGTTTTTAAATTTAAAAAATCATTCATTTTGGTCAAAATTCTACATTTATTACAAAAATGCAAATAATGTAGAAAACACAAAACTAAAGGTTAAAAAAACATCAAAAGCCCATATCCAGGAAAAACTGTTCATATTAAGTTAAAATGATCATAAATGTCTTTCGATGCAAACATACAAAAAGAAAAGACAGATAAATAGAGAAAGAGAGGGAAACTGCATTTATTAAAATGGAGTTATTCTTATATGTGCATTTTTTATTAAAAAGTATTCATTTGAAATTTGTTTTGGGTTTACAAAAGTAAATGAAACTACAGTGAAACAGCAGGAACTGTTGAACATCAAATAAATGTTTCCTTGCTTTTTAAAAAAATGTTTTTAAAAAGATATCTCTAGGGGGGCCTGAGTGGCTCAGTTGGTTAAGAGTCCAACTCTTGGTTTCAACTCAGGTCATGATCTCAGGGTCATGGGATCAAGCCCCCACCAGGCTCTATATCCATCAGGGAGTCTGCTTGAAAGTCTCTCCCTCTGCCCCTCCTCTCTCTCTCTCTCTAAAAAAAAAAAAAAAAAAAAAAAAAAGATATCTCTGAGGTTAAGAAATTAGCTTATTAAAAAACATCTGAGGATTACAAGTCTTTTTTAAAAGCTTCTTATTTTGGTACAAGTTTCTGTACTTCCTACTATTTGCTATGAAAGATAAAGACTTTCATCTCATACATCTTCCCAGCCTCTCTACCCTTCCTGATTATTTGCTAATGATATTATTTTTACATTGCCCATGTTTATGACATCCACATTTTGTTCTTTACCCACAATTCCCATGGTCATTTAGCATGAATTCTAAATTAATAAATTAAATATAGAAATTATATATATATAAATTTATAAATTTGTGTTCCACACAATATTTGCCAGGGATTATATATTCCTGTATACTGTATTTTGATTTACCCATGAAGCGGCCGGCTTTAACTGCATGTAGTTTTTTTCCCCCAAGAATTTCATACAGGTGCTGCATCCTTTAAATTCTTCTGTGTTTCAAAATCCTTTTATACTCGAACCTCATCTTAGACAGGTAAATGGGTCCAAGGTCAAATGTTTCCCTAACAAGACTTTAGAGGTCTGGTTTCATTGTCTTCTGCCATTAAATACTGTAGGAAAAGGGGATCCCTGGGTGCTCAGCAGTTTAGCGCCTGCCTTTGGCCCAGGGCGTGATCCTGGAGTCCCAGGATCAAGTCCCGCATCGGGCTCCCTGCATGGAGCCTGCTTCTCCCTCTGCCTCTCTCTCTCTCTCTCTCATTGATAAATAAATAAAATCTTTAATAAATAAATACATACATACATACTGTGGGAAAATCTGAGACCAGTCTGATTTTGGGGGGGGGGGGGTTGTTTTGTTTTGTTTTTTGCTCCTTGTAGATGACTTGCTCTTTCTCTCTAGATTCCTGAAAAATTGTTTCTTTATTATTGAATTTCAGCTTCTTAACTAAGAGCCTTATGCTTCTGATTTTTCTAAAACATAGCATGCCCTTTGGATTTGTAGACACAGTTTTGTTTTCAGAGAACTGTTCCTTCTTTATTTCCTCGCCGATTCTTCAGAGACACCTAGTACCTTTTCCTAAAAGATTTCACTTATTTATTTGAGAGACAGATCGAGAGAACACAGGGCACAAGCAGGGGGATGGGCATAAGTGGAGGGAGAGGAACAAGCAAACTCCCCACTCAGCTGGTCTTGGGGCTTGATCCTAGGACCCTGGGATAATGACCTGAGCCAAAGGCAGACATTTAACCAACTGAGCCACCCAGGCACCCTGAGACACCCAATATTTTATGTTGATTTGTTTTTCTGCATTTTACATCTATTAGCTTCCATCTGATTATTTAAAGTTTTGTCTTTTTCATTATACTTACCAAGATTGTGTCTCGAGCCTTTCTATACAATAATTCAACTTTCAGCAAATGTTGTTCTTTGCTATTCCCAATTATTAATTCCATAGTGACCTCATTTAGTTCTTGAATTGAATTCCACAGGCTTCCATAACTCCTTGAGTGTACTCTATTTTTCTAGTATCTGAGTTATTGATTTATTATATTTGTTCTCTTATAAGATCAAACTGTTCTGTAAGATAAAGCAATTGCAAAGAATTTTCTTCTGTTCCTTATGTTATTTTCTAAAACAGATTCTATGTCATATACTTCTCACTCACTTTGGTTTGTGGTTTGTTGTGTCTTTTGCTGTAGCAGGTTTGCATTGCTGCCGTGCCATTTATATTTTGTTTATGCTCAACAGTTCCAAGGAGACTTTCTAGCCAGTCTGATATAGAAGCGGGTGACTTCTTGACGATCTTCCCACTGTATGCAAGACCAGCTTGATTTCCCGTCCAAGACACAGATGAGAGAGCTCACTAAAGATGGTGAGCAGAGCAGCTCTGTTTAGAAACCTGAATCATGCTCTCTCTTCCACTCCCTTGATATCTGTACTGCCCAGAGAGTCGCCCTTTGGCAATGTGTGTATCTCGTCCTCATCACTAGATGACCTTGTACTTCAGTGGGTTTCTCCAGTTTCACGCCAAATGATAGAGCTCCCCACCTCCACTCCACTCTTTCTTTCAGGATCCATTCCCACTATTTCTCAGTCAGATAAAGAAAAGTATGTCAGTTTACTCAGTTTCCTTCTCTTCATATTCTGGTTATTCATAAGACTTCTCAGAATTTTAGTCTCTGGCTCATCTTACCTTCTAGATAGTCTGGCTGCTAGAGAGTCCAGGCCAACCTGGGATTCTGCTCTGTCCCAGCATCTTCTGAGTGTCTCTATAGTGAGGAAAAGATGTAGTAGTGTGAGTCTACCACAAGAACCCCAAATTTCTCTAGATGTTGTTAAATTGTACAACATACTTCCATATGCACCCAGGATTGTGAGAAGTTCCTGGCACACTAGCTGTATCTATTTCCTTTCTCTCCTACTCAAGAATGCATATAAGGGAAAGCATGTGAGAGCCACCCACTCATTCACTAAGTCCTGGGTGAGCAAATGCTCTATGGTATACACTGTGCCAGACATTAAAATATAGTGATGAGGAGAACAGAGCACAATCTGAACTATCATGAAACTTAGATCCTCATGAACAGGCAAGCATTAATCAAAGAATAATACAAATAAAGTTAAGACAATTTTGGGTTTATAAGATGAAAAGAATTCTGTGGATGGATTGTTGGTCACAGAGGCACAACGATGTGAATGTATTTAATGCCACTGAACGGTATGCTTAAATATGGTGAGGATGGCAAATATCATGATTTGTACTTTACCACAATTTTTTTAATGAGAGTAAGTGTCACAAGAGGGAGAAAAACAGTGCTATGAAAGCATAGAAGAGGGTAGGTCGGGAGACCCTTTCCTGAGGAAGCAATGATCAAACTGAAATCCGAAGGAATAATAGGATGAAAGTTATTACAGGATAACCTTGAAACCACTCCAATTTATAAACAAAATAAATCATTCACAAATGTTGGTACTTTATTATTGCTATGGCAGGATAATGTATTTGAAATGTTAACCAATATTTTTCTCTATATCCTTTTTCACCTTTCTGACCTTCTCTTCCTGCCCACCTCGAAACAGCTGGGTCAGCCTGGACTTGTTTTGTGGGGAGAGGGGAGGCAGAGAGACATGGCAAGGAGAAAATCAAACAGCCTTCAAGATTCATCCTAGATTTGGTACTTCCAAAAGACCAGGCATTAGGTGAAACAAAGAGAATTTGGGATGTAGGTGTTTAGAGAGAAATCATGAATAAAAGAGCAAAGATTCCTCCCATTCTTAAATTTAAAAGAATTTCCCAAGCTTGTGAGAGAAAGCCTCAGGGGAGGCAGTAAGATCATGGAAGCTGGGGATACAGAGGAAGGGCCCCTTTGGGCTAATTCCAGAGAGGCATTGAAACCCGCAGGAAGGCTTGAGATGAGGCATCAGAGAGCAGGAAAGAAGCTCCCCCCTCTTAGGGAAGAACCCTGGGAGGCAGCAAGATTCAGAGAAGGAAGAGCTACCTGGTGTTTCTGGAACAACTAGACAGGGCCACAGCAGCCTCACATTGTAGAATAAAGCAATCTCTGCACCCCTAAAGGCACAGGAGATAGGAGAATGGGCTAACGAATCTGAAACTTATGGAGAGAGGATGAATGTCTCCTTGACAACCTGAGTGAACTGATAACCAGGGACCAGATGAGTAATAGACTTCTCAACAGAGGCCCACAGCCCAGCTCACATCCAGGGCTTAAAGGATTGCCTCTGCATGCACACCAGTGTCTTCACACCACCCTCGGCCCCCTGCTGCACCGCCCACCCCAGAATCAGAGCCACAAAATGACTAAAGGAAGTTTCTGCTATCCTAACAGAAGGAGGGAACAAAATAAAATGAGAATGACTCATCGGAGGATAAAGCAGGCTACAGCTTGGGCGGCCTGATTTCCCTGCTGAGATCCACAGTAACAGCAAACATCCCCTTATTTACTCCTTACAGTTCCCAGGAATACACCAGTGTGTCATGGCATGAAGATTCAGAATCACTAATGCACATGTTTATTGCTGGGATATCACATCAATCCAGGGCATCAGCCATGAGCAAAGGCCAGTGGTGGGTCACTCCAACAAAGGGATCTGCCGAAGTCAGTTATAGGCCCTGATGCAAGAACCAGCTGCCGCACTCTATTGTTTCAGGGCATTGGCTGCTGCTTTCTTGTTACTTTCTATTTAGGAATTTGATAAACCTGATATATTGCTTAATGACAGCGATGATGCCTTAACTTGTCTCTTTTCAATCTCCTGCTGAATGGTCAGCGCCTAGAACAGTACCTGGTG
Source organism: Canis lupus familiaris (assembly GCF_011100685.1). NCBI lineage: Eukaryota > Metazoa > Chordata > Mammalia > Carnivora > Canidae > Canis > Canis lupus. The sequence goes on along the minus strand of NC_049229.1, from coordinate 54,156,857 downwards.
CGCAGTTCGCCTACCATAAGCATTTGGTAAATGAAAGACAGCATCTTTGCATCTTCTATCTAGTAGAATGTCTCCCACAGGGTGAAGAATTTACCCAAATCTCAAATGGCAGCCAGGAGGCCAAAGTGTAACACTTGGCTAATTCCATGAAATTCTGGATATAGCCAAAGATGGCCTGACGCTTTTAGATAACTTGGCCTAATTTTTAAAACTCAAAAATTCAGATCCAACTGAGTCCTAATTGCAAAAATATTCTCAACATCTGGAATGTAGAATACTTAATTGATCATTCCTATCAATATCCAGTTGAACAGAAGCCTGGAGGTTAGAACCTGCCACTTTTAAAATATTATACTAAGCTATTGAGGCCTTTAAGTGTTGCGTTAGACTCACAACGTGAGAGTAACATGGGCGTTGAGCGCTGAGAGCCATCTGTGTAGGGAGAAAGGCAGGTTCCAAATCATGTGGTTATGCCGCCCTCTCGTGGGAAAATGCCATAGCATCTGAAACAATCCTGCGAAAGATTTTCCTACACTGCTAGTACTGCTAGAAATATATGTGTACTGACCACCTTTTGTGACTTTATAAATGTCACAGATATTATTTATTGTATTTAATCTACCATAACCACCCAGCTTTCAAAAAGACTACTAATATCCCCACATGACAGGTGAGAAAAGTGAGGCTCAGAGAAGTTAGTATGCCCATGTAGGTAAGAGCACATCCAGACCCAGGTATGTCCGATTCCAAAGCCCGTATGCTTTCCTCTATGATTCTTATCAATCCTAATTTGTTCAAAGTTCTATCTCTCGTGTCTTACAGGTAATGGATACTCACTAAATGTTTGTTCAAATGGACGAATGACAGAAGTAGCAGTCGTAGCTTTGCAACAATATGTATCATGGGTTGAGTGCATACCATGCACACATGTCATTTGATTGTGCTCAACCAGGGCAAAGAAAGTTAAGACTTGTTCCAATACAGTTTTTAGCTCATTATTTAAAAGCATCCTCTCTTTACAGATTTATGCATTCAGCACTTAACATTTATTAAGAACCTACTGTGTGCCAGATGGTTCAGGCTGCAGCGAGGTTTCCACAGTCTGAATGATGTGCCTAAAGCCTTGCGGCCACTTCGCTCCCTTTCCCTTCACTTCTCTAAGAGCTGAAACTACACTGCCATCCTGCATCTGTTCACTGTGTGGTGTTTTGGAGCACGAGTCTTGATTATTGACATTGTAGATTATCTAAATTACCTAAGAGTTAGTAGTAGGTAATAGTTCTAGAAAAAGAAGATGACAAAGGAGGGTAGTTGGAGCTGTATATTTTAATTGCACTCATCCAAACAGCCCTGGCAACAACATTGTCAGTATTTATAAATCAGAACCTCCAGCAGTTTTTGTAACTGTCGAGGGGCCCACTTAGGATGGCAAGATTTAGGATGAAAGGATTAAGACCTCAAAGCTACCACCTGTTTCCCAACTTAATGAACCACTCCACAACCAAACATTCAGGAAACATGAGCAGGGAATGGGAACTTTGAGGGAAAACTAGTTTGGGTATCTATCCAATATATATTACATTCAATCCAAAAATGAAAATACTTGAGTATATGTTATTGAACCATGGTTCAGACAGCGAGAAATGCAAGTCATTAAATTCCTATTTGTAAAACAACAAAAGAAACCAAATAATCACTAAGATCCCTTTCATCTCCAGAATATTCTGATTGAAATTAGATGAAAATTGCCTTTCTGTTTTCTTTTCTCCGAGATCAGGGAATCAATGTTAAACATACCCCACCGTGTTCTGAAATCTCAATCTTCTCTTTGTTACTGCAAATGTATTCATTCAATCAACAAAGATCTGTTGAATAATGCTGTGTGCGCTAGCTTAATATAGCTTTGGGGTTGGGTTTGAAATGGAGGGAAAGCTGACATCATTGCTTTATATTCTCCCTTCAGCTATCAGTTCGTTGACATCTGTGGAGGTTAGTCTTGCACACTTAGTTGATGCAGGATACACTGACCTTCCCCTTCTCACATCTGGTGTCTGAGTCTCCAAGCTGGATCCTCAGATCCCCACGTGTCACTAGCCTGTGTATAAGCTCTGTTTCTGAGAAATTGCTAAGGAAAGAAAATAGCACAAAAGCCTCTGTTGTCCTCCGAGCTCACAGGCCACTGCAGCAGCCAGAGACCAAGCCGTGGTGGTGGGAAGCGCAATCATGCAGGAAGCCATTCACGGGGGACTCCCTGTTGGTCCTCGGGGCTCTTCCAAGTCATCCCCGTGGCTGTCCAGGGGAACCAGAGATTCCCACAGTCCTCTGCATGAGGACAAGTGTGTTGAGGGATTTGAAGGCAGCCTCAAGAGACCCTGCTGACCAGCTTGTCACATATACCCACAAACATAGATTCCCCATTTTCTGGTCTTATCAGAGCACACCTTCCAGTTACTGGAATCCTGATCGACAGCTAGCTACATGTTGCAATCTTTAACAGACTCCGACCTCTATGGATCTGTTACCTTTTCTAAAATGAAAGGACAGGATTAGATTATATCAAAGGGCCAATCTGGCCCTAAATTTCCTTTTTAAAAAAAAGGCAAAGTAAATGGCCATCCTAGGTAACCCCTTAGTCTTTGAAATCAATGGCTTTGGAAGCTGCGGATTTGCAAATGCAGTTCCACCTTCCCAACTACCTGCCCGCAAAATGGCATAAGACAGCTAATTTGCTTGACCTACATTGTTAAAGGTCACTCTGTCCCAAAGGTTGGATTTATTACACTCCTACTATAGTCCTAGTAAAAGCTGGGTTCTAAAGTAAAACAAAGTCAGTAAATTCGGAATGGCTGGGATGCCCAGCATAGACAGAATGTCTTCTTGCGCAGCTGTGAGCTTCTTACTACTTGCCTTATTTGGGTCATTTTGGTGGTGTGTAAAGATGCCCTTCTGAAGTCAACCCTACAGAGCGTTCACTTAAAACCGAATATAACCTTGAACTTGAACCATTGTTTCTTTAGCTTCAAACACAGGAAATGCTCTTCTCAGATCTAACTGGCAGGTTTTGTTTACATTCCTTCAAGCAATGACATTTTACTCAACCTCTATTTGAGTACAACAAACTTGCTTTGTTCTTCCAACAGCAGCCCTTCCGGGTGCTGCAGGATCCTGAGCCTCACCGTTAGAGGTAACAGCAGTTTTCTTCCTCTGCCTTTTCTCTATATGTCAGGCAAGCCCTCTCACATCTTCCCACAACTCGTCCTTCTAAATTACCTTCCACTAATACAGCTGGCAGGCTCACCTCCACCTGGCCACCTGCTGGACCCAGCAAAGACTAACATTTCCCAGTCTGCAATCTCAGTATAAGCATTCACGTGGCTTGCTTTATCTACTTTCAATGAATACATAAAGTTTCTACTGGGTCTGAATATCCTGAGTTATCTCGATTTCTTTCTTCTCCACTCCCTTTTTATCTCTCCAAATTCCTGGCCCCTGAGCAACCTTACACAATCTCACTGTCTCAAAGTATCCTCTGAAAAGGAGTGAAAAGTTGGGTCTCCCTTTTAAGCCAGAGATTCTAGGGTGCCTACAGGCTCAGGACTCTGGAATGTTGGGTGATTTTCTCCCTAAATATCCATCTCCATCACCCCGAGCCCAACATTCTGAGAAAGAGCAAGCGTGAGAGCATGCTGGGCAGCCCCCCTACTGACAATACCTATGTATGTGTAGGCAAGTCAAACTTGCAAAAACTAAGGCATCTCCCTTTGAATGAGTCATAAACATCAGCAACGAGCAAAGTTGTCGGAGTAGTTTTCTTACCAGTAATAATGCCAATGTTTTCTCAGTGTGTCTGACTCCTGTGTCATATTTCTTAATTGACCCTGAACCTGGGGAAGGAAGAAGGTGAGATTTATTATCCCCCTCAAACCTTAACAACGAAAACAAATGTTAGACAGATAATATATAAATGAAAAGTTAAGTACAAACTGGGGTAAGTGCCATGGAGTATAACCAAGTAAGTTACACTACTCTCCACTACTCTCACTACCATACTCACTGCACTTCTGACTTGGATGGCCGAGGGGTGGGGGGGTGTCCACGGAAGAAATACTTTGACCCCAGCTGAGTGTTCTATAGTTTAACTCAATTCTGACACTCTCTCCCTTGAGATCATATCAGATCCCTCAGGCAAAGGGCTCATTCCCACAAGACGGCCCCCACCCTGCTCTGCTTCAGATGCCTTGTTGCAGGTCCAGGTTGTCCCCTCTACTTCTACCCCATCAGCTATAACTCACGACACCCTCTTCCAACTCTCTAGGTGTATTAAAAAATTACAGAATCAAAAAAGATACCAAAGTAGCAAAGGAGGAAGTTTTCCACTGGTGATGCTGGGTGTCATGCTCGTGTCCCTCCACTGAGACACCAACGGACGCACCTGCCAGGCCTGCCCCTAGCATTTCAGGGCTCAGGGCATGAGTACAAATGGAGGCCTGTAAATCATGTCTCTAGCAAACTAAAAGTATTATTAATTAAGCAAAATATGTTCTATCCTCCCATCAAATACATCTTCACAAAAAAAATATGCAAAGCTACAATCATAACTGCAAGTGGGCAAATATCAGAGAGCTGAATTTAATCATTATTGCACATGCCTGGGTGTTGTGTTGCGGTCAAGTCTGGATGAGACATAAAGACATATGTAATTTACAAATTACACAGTAGTTTCAAATATTTATTTTTTCTTGCCTTAATTTCAGCAATATCTCTAATTATGTTGTTTAATCAGATTTCCCACAAACTTTCTGTTCTACTGACAGTAGTGCCAAATTATGTGATTTTTCTTGAGTCATTGAAATTCTTGGATGGTTTTTTAATTCCAGTTTGGGGAAGCTACTCTGCTGAGGCTATAACAATTTGAATTGCCATGAAGTTCATAAAGCATTTTCGATTAATATTTTCTACTTTTCAATGTGCCTCATACCACAAATAATCAATTGCTATGGAATAGCTCTGAAAAACACAGCAACTGCTGGAGACATGGACTCCATCTGAGATTCAAAGGTGATGGAACAGGTCTGTGTATGGTAATTTCCTTCCTAAGAGCACATCATGGAAAGGGGGAAAAAGATAACTTTACTGCAGAAACCTGATGAACACTGCCTCAGCCAAGTGATCAAGGTCAATACCAACAGTGATGAGTCATATGGGTCACAGGTACCCTTAGTATGACATGATGGAGAGGGCCCTTCCACTCTGTGGTCTTCCTCACAAAACCCATCACTTCAGTCTAGTCAATTCCCAACTGAGGGACATTCAACAAAATACCCTACCAGTATCCCTCAAAATCGTCAATCTCATCAAAAACAAGGAAGGAAGACTTGAAAAGCTGGCACAGGCCACAGGTACCTAAGGAGACATGCTTAAATGTAATGTGGTACCCTGAGTGGGATCCTGGAACAGAAAAGGACATTAGGTAAAAACTAAGGAAAGCTGAATAAAGCATGGACTTTAGTTGATAAAAGTATATCAATACTGGCCCATCTGCTGTGACAAATGTCTCCTCAAAATGTAAGATGTTGGGGCACCTGGGTGGCTCAGTCAGCTGGGTGTCTGCCTTCAAGCTCAGGTCATGATCCCAGGATCCTGGGATCGAGCCTGTGTCAGGCTCCCTGCTCAACAGGGAGTCTATTTCTCCCTCTCCCTCTGCCCTCCAACCTCCCCTACCTGTGCTCTCTCTCTCTCTCTCTCTCTCTCACCTTCTCTCTCAAATAAATAAAAAAAATCTTTTGGGGATCCCTGGGTGGCTCAGAGGTTTAGCGCCTGCCTTTGGCTCAGGGTGCGATCCTGGAGATCGAGTCCCATGTCAGGCTCCCTGAATGGAGACTGCTTCTCCCTCTGCCTGTGTCTCTGCCTCTCTTTCTCTCTGTGTCTCTCATGAATAAATATATACAACCTTTAAAAAAATAAAATAAAATATTTTTTTTTAAAAAAGGAATGTAAGATGGTATTAATAGGGGTAACTGGGTATGGAATATAGGGGAACACTGCTATCTTTGCAAATTTTCTGTAAATCTAAAACTATTCTAAGAAGAAAGGTTTATGTATTTTTTTATTGTGATAGAATCTGTCAAGAAAAAATGGCCTCAGATGAGGCCTCCCAGCACGAAAGGAGAGGCTAAGAAGACACTCACCATAGAGAAGGAGAAGGTGGTCCTGTGATACAATCATCCCAGAGCTCAGACTGCCCTAGGAGACACCTGTTGGGGTACAGCAGGCACTGATTCATCGTGCCTCAGCCATCCTGATGTCATGGACAGACATTTCAGGAGACAGTCAGGTGTATGTCACCAAGAGCCCATCCAAAAGCTTGGGAACCTCAGGCCATGTTCCCCATGAGACATCATGACTTAATAGGACTGAGAGAAGGAGCTTAAGGAGCTTCCTCCCTCCCACCCAGAGCCGGGGGCCGTGTCAAGCAATGACCAGAAGGGGGCGCAGGAGGCCCTCGAGAGTCCGCAGTTTGGGCCGCAGACCTGGAAGGATGCGTCTGAGATCCGGCCCCCTGGAAAGCAGCAGGCAACAGAAGAACCAGGCTTTTGTCTTCATCCAGGTCATGCTAAGGCTCATCAGGCCGACTGAGGACATACCAGATGTGCACGTCCATCGTCACAGCCCCGAGTCAACTGCAATACAACTCACTTTAATCTCTGAATTCTGAGCCAGCCCTTTCGCTAATAGCAGGCAATTTAATTTCATCTATTAGGGGTTAAGTTGCCTTCAATCTAATAAAGCAAATGTAAGTCAATCGGAGAAGGACAAACATTATATGGTCTCATTCATTTGGGGAATATAAAAAATAGTGGAAGGGAAAAAAGGGGAAAGGAGAAAAAATAAGTGGGAAATATCAGAAAGGGAGACAGAACATGAGAGACCCCTAACTCTGGGAAAGGAAGAAGGGGTGGTGGAAAGGGAGATGGGCGCAGGGCGGTGGGGGTGACTGTGTGACGGGCACTGAGGGGGGCACTTGATGGGATGAGCACTGGGTGTTATGCTATATGTTGGCAAATTGAATAAAAATAAATAAATAAAAATAAAATAAAAAAATAATAAAGCAAATGTTTCTGGTTGTTTTGGTTTTGATTTTGTCACCTCCGCCTTGAAACTGAACCAATCCCAGACCTATTCACCTCCGTCCATCCCCCTCACCACCAATACCACCAGGGGACATCTTACATTCAGAGGAATTAGACATCACAAAGTGGCATCCAGGGGAGGTGGGGAGGCATTCCTGGTCCCTGATCTCCTGCATTGTTCTCTCAGTCCAAGCACTGGCTCTGAATTCCCCCTGCCAACCTGGCTCACTGGTTGGCCCAGTGACACAGAAGATTCTGTGAGACTTCAGCTGCATGTTTTATGGCTGTCTACTGTCTCTGTTCCCGGCAACCAGCCTGCTGGTTCTCAGGTTCCACTTTCTCTCTTCTTGGGAACATAAGAACATTCAGATCCTCTCCACACCCCAAGCCACACTCTGGATCCTTCTGTGAGGACACATGCCATGTCCTCATTTTCACAGTTTCTCTATGCCTAGGGATAGAAGGAGAATCTATGGGGTTTGTGACCTCCCAGAATCCATATGTAAAATACTCCCCCACCTATGTGATGACATTAGGAGGTGGGGCCTTTAGAAGGTGATTAGGTTTGGACAAGCTCAGGAAAATGGAGCCCTCATAAAGGGGACTGGCGCCCCCTGAGAGTCCCCAGAGAGCTTTCTCCCTCTCCGTGCTCTGCCGTGTGTGGATACAATGAGAAGTCTGCAGGCTGCAACCCAGAAGAGGGCCTTCACCAGAACCCAACTGTGTAGGTATGCTAATCTCAGTGCCAGCCTCCAGAACTGTGAGAAATCATAAATTCCTGTTGATGAGTCTTCCCGGTTATGGTATTTTGTTAAAGCACCTCAGACAGACTAAGACAATATCTCAAAAGGCCCAGGCAGAAAATAAGCACGAAATATCTTTATTTCAAACCTTCCAGTTCAAGGAAGGAATTTTTTTATCTTGTCCTGGACATTCCTTATGACTGCAGCAGCCCATTCCCAGACAGGTGCACATAAACACCACAACTCCCAGGCGTAGGGAGAGGAAGGAGAGGGTAATGGAGAACACTCTTCCTCCTCTTCTTATGGCCATGCACCCGCTCTGCTGCTGCAGATAGGTGATCCTTTTACCCCTCTCTTCCTTCTTGTTCCTGGAATAGGAAAAAAAAATTTTTTCTCTGTGCCACATCAAAATCCATCCTGCCTAGCATTAGAGTGATAGAAATCATGAACTTGGCATCCTTGTCTCACCCTATAAATTGTTCCCAGAGCCATGGATGCTCTTTCCTTTAGCTACCAAATGAAGAATAACAGCTATTCTTGGCAGGTGAAAAAATAGTGCATCAATTAATACTTTAAAAAAAAGACTATCTCCCTCCTAAAAAGAGGGGGGGGGGTGCCTGGGTGGCTTAGTCAGTTAAGTGTTCAACTCTTGATTTCTGCTCAGGTCATGACCTCGGAGTTGTGAAATCAAGCCCCACATTGGGCTCTGTGCTGAGATTATCTCCCTCTCCCTCTGCCCCTTCCCCTGCTCTTGTACTCCCTCTCTCTTTCCCTCTTTAAAAAAAAAAAAAAATCTTTGACCCCTCTAATTCCCTACCCTGGTGCACTGTGAAGTTTCCACCCATGCTCTAGAAAGAACATAGGAGGTGGCAGGGAAGGGTGGATCTACATTGGGAAGTCCCTTGATCCTCCCCACCACTCAGGCTCTTCTCCCTGTGGTTCCGCCTCTGCCCTGCTCTATCAGTCAGGGCCCAATCAGAGAAGCAAATTTCAAATGTGGGCATTGATATATATTATCCGTATTTGTTACAGAGATCTGATCTTACACAATTGTGGGAGTTGATTAGATACTCTGTCATTGCATCTGATATTAAAACTTGACGTCTGCAGGGCAGACAGGCAGAAAGACAAGAGATAAGATGGGGAAAAAAGGGTGTGCTGGAGGCCACACAAATGAGCTGCGGTCCACAACATATGCTGAGTTCACTTCTTTTCTCATGGTCTCTGACTTTGATAATTGCTACGGGCTGAATTGAGTTACCCCCAAATTTGTATGTTGAAGTCCTCACTCCCACATGATGGCTCATTTTATGTATCAACTTGACAGGGCCACAGGATGCCCAGATTAAGCATTATTCATGGATGTTTCTGTTTGGTTGTTTCAGGACAAGAATGGCATTTGAATGACTCAGCAAAGTATATGGCCCACCCAGTGTGGATGGGCATCCAATCCAATCTGCTGAGAGCCTGAACACAACAAACGGTGGAAGAAGGAAGAAATTCTCCTCCTGACTGCCTGCTTGAGATGCAACATCAGTGTTCTACCTTGGTAGATTTACCCCTTGAATTCCCCTAGTTCTCAGACCTTTGGTCTCAGATTATAATTATACTCCTGCCTTTCCTGGATATCCAGCTTCCAGGGGGCAGATCCTAGGATTTCTCAGCCTCCATAATTGCATGAGCGGATTCCTTATAATAAATCTCCTTCTGTATATATAAATTATCATATATATATAAATAATATACTTTATTATATAATTGTATTATAATTAATATATATAGGACATTATATAAGTATGTATCCAGATATGTATACACATGTATCTATACATACACTTATATCCTTACATTATATATTATATATTTTATGTGTGTGTGTGTCTTATTGGTTCTGTTTTTCCAGAGAACGCTGACTAATACATCCCAGCACCCCAGCATGTGACTATATTTGGAGATAGTGTCTTTAACAAGATAAGTAAATTAAAATTACTCATAAGGGTGGGCCGTAATCTCATATGGTTGATATCCCTATAAGAAAAGGGAATTAGAATCTGAACACACACACCACAGGAAG